>NW_026621953.1:0-27500 GCF_003711565.1 Takifugu flavidus | reverse complement strand
CCTAATCACATACCTACTTGCCACTCCACCAAAGTCTCTGACTGGGCGATCCAACTCTCTCCCCTATCCTGTCCGGAACTTCTCGAGCCCTGGCTAATCGCTCCCCCCCGGGGGGGCCCTCACCCTCCGCACTCCCCTGCTTTCCCGATCAGTAGGCCAGTGCAAAAAAAGTTTTATCCCAAACCATGCCCGTGCCACTGATCGGTAGTTCACAGTCCAAATTTGGACTTTAAAACTCACTGGGGACTTGCGGTGAGACCTAAAAGACAGACCGCCCGAGGAAACTGTTTGGGTGGAGGGGCCCCTGGCGGGCTCATCTGGTCTTGAACCGGCTTCGCCCGCTTGGCAGCCGAGGGTTATCCAGCTGAGCTAATCCTCTTGGCTTTGTGCTGCAAAACACCTATTACCACACAGGAACTCTCCCCAACACACCTCCCACCCATTTACCCAATCAGTCACTCTCCCTCCAGAATTCAAATCATAACGCCCAACCAGAACCCATGACACTTTTTCCCTCCGAAAGTCTCCACAGACCCTCCTTACTACCCAATCCCAGCCGGGGTGAGGGACTCACCCTCCCTCAACACCTTAAATACAGACACGGGAGCCATTCTCAGGCTTCTCCCCTGATGAAGCAACACAATTGCGAAACGTCGGGATTTTCCACCTCTGTGTGCTAGCTCTGCTGTCCTTTTTACGGTAATTGGACCAGCTTTTAATTTGCTTTTAACAGAAATTTTCTAGATTGTTTTACGGAAGCTTTTAACTCTTATTGGCTTTTAAACTCTTGAAATTGAAATAAAGATACTTTTAATCCAATGGTGGGGGGCTCTGCCAGCCCAGGATCGATTAAATGACTCCCCTGGAAACATTTTTAAACTCCAAGTGGCGCCACTAACTGTTTTGGAAGTTCTATTCCAGCGGACTATAAACAGAATAACGACGGCAACTAGGACTGAACCAAGATCCTAGGAACTCAAAGTAAACCAAGGACACCCACCCACGCCGAAAACGAAAAGATCGACCCTGGGAAGAAAGCTATAACAATTAGCTACAACAGGTAAGAGCCCTCCACCACATGTTTCATTCACACAGGGCAGCATCTACACACAGGGATGGACCTGAGAATGGCTCCACCTTCACATACAGGTACACACACAATACATCCCTCTCCACGACACCACAGGACAGAACACAACGCCCAACACACTCCATCCCACTCAATCACCCACCAGACCCAGACACTAGACACACTAGCAAACAATATTTCAAACTGATACAAGCAATACATCACAAAGAAATCATGGACATTGCACTTACTACTGACACACTCCCGTTAGGTATGAAAAGACAAGTACATAGACTCACAGACTTCATTAAACCTTCCACTCCAACAATAGACACACGCAATAAGATCCAGGAAAACACTAATCAGTGGATGAAAAACACAATGTCTGTACTCCACCAACATTATGCAAACACAATCAGGTCCATATCTATATCACCTTTCAACACAATAGCAGCCCAAATAGCCACCGGTTGGGCCCATAAGCGCTATGGCCCAAGACTCACGGCCACTTCATTACAAACATTCCATACACTTTGCCAGGACAGCCAAGAAGCAACCGCCATCACCATTTCTCCACAACCCCAAGCTACAACCAACAACTCACCAACCCATGCCTTAGCCACCATCCCGGAAGTGGTTGAAGAAAACCTTTCACCACGACCAACTCCTTCACATCACCCTCCACACACTGTTGAAATAGCAATGTCATCCACCCACACAGTAGAGGTAAGATCTTAAGACCGAGTCCAACCCGAAATTCGGGTCGGGCTTAAAATGCGTAAAATATCAATCATTACGTTCGGGTCGGGTCGGGCCGGGCTTCTCTCTCGCTGACTTTTTTTTAATAAATATTTGTTTATAAAAATATACACTAAAACGATGTGTGGATACTAAACTAAGGAATACTTATTATAAATAAATAATTTGGATAAAACAGAGAAGGCGCTGTAAGGTAATTGCTATATAACTACTACTAAACAGGAAGTGTAGAGCCAGAGCACGCTTTGGGAAACGTGCGCAAAGCCGCTTTGCATACGTTTTGCCAAAACGTTAGTATGTCGTGAATGTAATCTTCCCTCCGTATCCGCAAGTTTACATCTATTTTGACCATCCCAGATATGGAGCAGCAAGAGGTCAAGGATAAACCTAAGACAGGAGAACTGAAAAGGCAAACACGCACCGCTGGTAAGAGTGAAGTGTGGAAAAGCTTCAAATTGATCATAAAAAATGATACAGAAGCTTCTGTTGGCTTCGCTGAATGTGGTCAATGTGGTGCTTTGCTTTCATATGAGAGCAAAAAGACTGGCACCTCAACGCTGAGCAGGCACTTAAACAACTGTACTCGCAAAATTGATGATCATCAAACATCTATATTATCATTTATCCCAAAGACCGCCCCTCTTCGCGCTAAGCAGGCCATTACAGACAAGTGCGTGGACTTTTGCTGTCAGGACCTTAGACCATTTTCAGTAGTCAGTGGCGAAGGTTTTAAAAGTCTGGCCCAAGAATTGATCAATATTGGGTCAACTTTTGGGCGCGTACCTGTCGACTCGGTCCTCCCCCATTACACCACAGTGTCAAAAGCATGCGCCGAGAAGGCTGAGGTAAAAAGGAACTTTTTAATTGAGCGGGTAAAGAAAGCTCTAGCAGGTGGCTGTGACGTTGCCATGAGTACCGATATGTGGACGGACGATTACAGAAGGATGAGTTATATTGCAATAACTTGTCACTTTACTGAAACGGACTTCAGGTTGGTTGGAAAAACCCTCACCACTGCTGTATTTCCAGTAGAAGACGTCAAAACGGGGAAGAACATAAGAAGAGAACTGGTCCGGCTTCTGGTGAATAGATTTGGTTTGGAACCTTCATCTTTATCCAGAATAGTGTGGGTTACAGATCAGGGCAGTAACATCGTGAAAGCTTTGGAGCCTTACAAGCGCCTCTCGTGCCTTGACCACGTGATCAACACTGTACTTCGGCATGGCCTGGACAAGGACGCACTGTCTGCAGACGCGCCGGACATTGGAGAAACAATTACTGCAGCCAAGAGTGTTGTCCGTTTCATCAAGCAATCTGGTTTGGCAGCACAACTATCAAAAACAGTGCTTCAGATGGGTGAAACAAGATTCAGCACGGTTCACTTGACGCTCAAGTCTGTGCGAGAGATATATAATGAGTTGTACGAGAAGCTACAGTCACGCGCAGAAGAGGTTCGCATGGATAACATTGCGCCGGATCTGTTAGATTTTTTGATCTCCTTTCTAGAGCCTTTCTATGCAGCACAACGAGAACTGGAAGGAGATAAATATACCACACTGAATCTAGTTTGCCTCTGGAATGAGAAGTTAAAAAAGCACTGTCAACCCATTTCTACGGATAACCCTCAGCAGGCGTTTTTGCGCCAAAGGCATTCTGAACTTTTAAAACAAAAAGTCAAAATACATATGTTGCACAAAGTTGCACTGTTCCTGTGGCCTAACTTCAACAAACTCAAAATGATGACACCGACAGAGGTGTCAGAGGTGCATGCACATGTCCGCACACTCCTGGAAGAAGAAGATGAAGGAGGAGAAGCCACCGCTACAACTTTGGAAAACGAGGAGGACGAGGCGCACACCAGCACCCTTTCTCCACCTGCAGCAAAACGAAAAAGGACTTCTTTTTTCGGTGAATGGGAAAACGAGGATGATGACGATGATGTTCCTGTTGAAGATGAGGTTAACCTGTACATTAGTCAAAAGCATGCCATGGCTGATGACCGAGATTTGCTTGGCTGGTGGAGAATAAACTCCAGTATATACCCTAAACTTGCCAAGTTAGCAAGATCCGTGTTGTGCATACCCGCAAGCAGCAGTGAGCGTGTTTTTAGTGCAGCTGGCCGCACGATAGATCAGCGGAGAACTTCACTGAAACCTGGTACAGTGGACGCAATCTTGTTCTTACATGACGACCACAAAATATAAACAACGTAAGTAATATACTGTTGTTCAAATCATCATTTTAATTATTGTCTGAGGCTTTAATTATTTCCCTTATTTCACAGGAATAAAGACCAGGACACAAGACCGCAATTTGCAGACTATAGTCAAGGCCAGGCAGCAGCTCAAACGCTTTAATTGTATTTATGTTTTGCACATTTTGGAACGTTTATTTGTTTTTCATGTTTGAAATTTTTTGTATTTTATTTAAACATGATAGTGTTTTCGTGTTTTTCTCCTTGTTTGACTTATTCGTGATTATTAGTAGGCTTATTTTTACGCATTTACGCACTTTGTTTGGCTCTTTATTTTTTTAATAATAATCTAAACAAATTATTTTTGTTCTTATTTATTCAAATTAGTAATGTTGTATTTTATTTAGCTTGCTTATTTATATATTATGTTAAATTACTCTTTACAGCAGGTCTGTTCTTATGTTAGTGGGATTTTCTTTATTCTAAAAGCGTGTTCCTGAAAATGTTCCTATTTATTTTGTTTCAATGCTTCTTAAAGCAGGTTGTTTTTTGTGTGTTCCAATGCAAATCATTAAAATAAAGAATGTTATTCTTTATTAATTTATCTAGTATATTTATGTGGATTTATTGTATTTCTGTATTCTTGCTCTTCGATCATTTCATTAGCTTTTCCATTTTCAGACCAAATTAAAGATAGAGAAAATTAAAGCTTTTATTTTAAATTTCGTTGAAACAAAACTATAGAAATAACAATTTCATATATCTTTTACCATTTATTTGATTTGCGTTATTCTATTTAAAGCCTAGTGGGCTGCAGTATTTCTCCGCGTAATTAAGCGAGTGCGCATCAAGATTTCTCTTTCACTCTCTTTGTCTGGCCTCTTATTCTGTGTTCCATTCATTTATCATGATCATAAAAATATGTAGATTATTTTAACCTTAAAAGATCTTGCGTTTTTTCTGCCCAAAATACTATGGGATAAATTTAAATTTCGGGTTTGCTTCGGGCTCGGGCCTGCAAATCAAGTAAATTGGTCGGGCTTGGGCTGGGTCGGGCTTTAATGCCCGCGGGCCTGGGTCGGGTCGGGCTGGATTTTTTAGGCCCGATCTTACCTCTACCACACAGTCAGTAAAGGCCCCAGTAAAACACCGGCCTTCTTTCCACTATTCACCCCGCAACCTACATCACGTCCTAAGATCCCTACCGGCACACCGACACCACTTTCAGAACTCTCCCATAACAATTCTCCAGACCCATCCACCCTAAACCTTACGGCCAAGCGGGTCACCTGGGGGCCTCCTCCACCTAAGGAAGACCCAGTTCCTGCCATTGTACCCGTCCCCTCTACAAGTTCCTTCACTACTGAACAACCTGGTAAAATTACTTCCACCACACCCAAGTTACCCATAATAGCTACAGATACCCACCACCCCATCACCCAGCCGACCACACAGGATCACAATTTAATCACACACAGTTTTCACTCCAATGTCTCTGTCTCTCTCCCAGACAAGATCCTCCCCTCTTCCCCACAGCTACCTTCCGCTGGTACCCAGGTGGATCTGATTGAGCTAGGGATCCCATCACAATGCAGGCCGAAGCAGGCCAAAATGATGACCAGGGTCAAAAGTCGATGCTGACTGCCAGACCACCCTATCTGAGCCTCCTACCTCCCCACAAACATCGGGAGAGTCTGCATTGTTGGCTCATCAGCCCCAGAGCACCAGCACATCCACTGACCCAAACCTAACTCACCCTTCTTCCCCTCCGTCCCCCTCATCCCCTCCAGTTACTTCTCCAGAGCCAAGTGACAGTTGGCCATCTGTATTTCCTAGCCCGTCTCAACCCTCAACACTTCCCACCTTTAGGCCAAATTACCATTTAGCTAGACCCAACCACAAAATCCAGGACTGGGTCTTCAAAAGCAATCAAAGTTTCCTCATCCTGGGTGACTCCAACGTTGACCACTTCCCCGAACACACCAATCCAGACATACAAATAGACAGTTACCCCGGAGCAAATGCCTACCATTTCCTCAAAGTCTGTGAAAATTCCCCCCCCCAACCCGAATACCGAGATCGTAATCTTTGCCATAGGCATTAACAACAGAGACCAGGACCCAAGCAAAACCACAATCAAGCAACTAAGGAGATTATTCCGTGCTGCTAAGCGGACCTTTCCCAATGCAGCAGCCTACTTTCCCATCCTCAACTACTCATCCCAGTTAACACAGACACAACAGGACAATTTGGAACTTATCAACGAAACCATGACAACACATTACCAAACACTGCCGGAAATCCCAAACCACCTCTTCATTACAGAAAAAGACAACATCACTTGGACCCCCTATACAGCAAGACTCATATTTGCGAACTGGCGCGGACAACTTCTTCCTGAAACCCCCGTAATTTAAATTTGCACTGAACACAGATTCCAATCTCAATCCCAACCCTAACCCAATCTCCATCTCCAACCCTAACCCCAAACCTAACCCTAACCCCTCCCACTCCTACCCTAAACCCAACCCTAACCCTAACCCTAACCCAACTCCAACCCTAACCCTAACCCTAACCCTAATTCCAACCCTAACCCTAATGCTAACCCTAATGCTAATGTTAACCCTAACCCTAATTCCAACCCTAACCCTAACCCTAATGCTAATGTTAACCCTAACCCTAACTCCAACCCTAATCCTAACCCCAATGATAACCCTAACCCCCCCCCCCCACCCCAACCCAAACCAACTCCAACCCTAACCCTAACCCTAACCCTAACCCTAAACCCTAACCCTAACCCTAACCCTCCTAACCCTAACCCTACCCTAACCCTAACCCTAACCCTAACCCTCAACCCCAAGGTCAATCCTAATCACATACCTACTTGCCACTCCACCAAAGTCTTCTCTGACTGGGCGATCCAACTCTCTCCCCTATCCTGTCCGGAACTTCTCGAGCCCTGGCTAATCGCTCCCCCCCGGGGGGCCCTCACCCTCCGCACTACCCTGCTTTCCCGATTTATCCCAAACCCTGAACCCTAACCCTAACCCCAACCCCTAACCCTAACCCCAACCCCTAACCCTAACATCAACCCCCAACCCTAACCCCAACCCCTAACCCTAACCTCAACCTCTAACCCTAACTAACTCTGATTAATTATCCCTCCCCCTATCTGATTCTGATTTCTAAATTGCCCATGGTCCTGTTCTCAATCCTAGCCTCATTATTCCAACCCAAACCGATGTCCCCATACCCAAAACCCAATCTCGTGCCCGCTAAGCCTTGTACCTATCAATCAAACCCACCTCAAACTAAGCCCAAATTTGACTCAGCCCGCATACGGGAGAGCCCATAGGAGGTAGGGTACGAAAAATAGGACAAGTGCAGTGCCACATGGCCTAACGAGGCTAAGGAGAAGGTAGAAGTATAGGGAGGCAAAAGAGAGGAAAAGGAGAAATGAGGTTAAGGAAAGGGGGAGAACCAAGGAAAAGATGACATGAAGAAGGAGAGGGGAGGAAGGGAGGATGAAGAGAAAGGGTTAAGTTCAAAAGAGGGAAAAAGGAAATTAAAAGTAAAAATAAAAAGGAATAAAACAGGGAGATGTTATAGGGACAATAACCCTAACCCCTAACCCCTAACCCCTAACCCTACCCTAACCCTAACCCACACTCACTCACACACAGACACACACACATAAACATTAGAGCTTTCAAAATATTACGTTAAAAAACATTACGTTCGAGTGTGCGCGAATGTGCGCGTAAGTGCGCGCGTGTGCGCGTAAGTGCGCGTTTATGCGCGTAAGTGCGCGTGTGTGCTTTAGGAACTCATTCACTTACACACTCACTCAATCTCACACTCACTCACACACAGACACTCACACATGCACATTAGAGCTTTCAAAATATTACGTTAAAAAACATTACGTTCGAGTGTGCGCGCATGTCCGCTTATGTGCGCGTAAGTGCGCACGTGTGCGCGTGTGTGCTTTAGGAACTCAATTACTTAGACACTCAATCAATCTCGCACTGACTCACTCATTCTCACACTCACTCACACACACATCCACATTAGACCTTTCTTAATATTACCTTAAAAAACATTACGTGCAACTATGCGTGCATGTCCACTTATGTGCGCGTAAGTCCGCGCGTGTGTGCTTGCGGAACTTAGTCACTTACACACTCACTCAATCTCACACTCACTCACACACAGACACACACACATACACATTAGAGCTTTCAAAATATTACGTTAAAAAACATTACGTTCGAGTGTGCGCGAATGTACGCTTATGTGCGCGCGTGTGCTTTAGGAACTCATTCACTTACACACTCACTCAATCTCACACTCTCTCACTCATTCTCACACTTACTCACACGCAGAAACACACACATGCACAATTTACCTTTCCAAATATTACGTTAAAAAAAACATTATGTTCGAGTGTGCGAGCATGTGCGCGTAAGTGCGCATGTGGGCGCTTGCGGAACTTAGTCACTTACACACTCACTCAATCTCACACTCACTCACACACAGACACACACACATGCACATTAGACCTTTCTAAATATTACGTTAAAAACATTACGTTCGAGTGTGCGCGAGTGTGCGCGAATGTGCGCGAGTGTGCGCTTATGTGCGCGTGTATGCGCGTAAGTGCGCGGAACACAGACACACACACATGCACATTAGACCTTTCTTAATATTACGTTAAAAATCATTACGTGCAACCATGTGTGGCGGGGTGGGGAGAGGTGGAACGGGTGACGACAACGCCACCTGGGGAATTTCACCCCAGGAATTAACGGAGAACAGGCACGCGCAGATAAGTTCTATTCCAGAGGCAGAGACGGGATCGAGGGTTATGCACTACAATTTTATTTAATCCAATACTCAACAAAATATAACTCGGCTGTATAAAAGTTAAATTAGCAAAAGGGGTGGACAGGGCTGGGGCCCCACCAGCAGGTAAAACTCAATTAGGGGAGATAAACAAACTAAAAACACCCGTGCTACTGCAAACAAAACCACAAACGGGGGGTGTGATGAAAACGCCCTCCACCAGGGGTTGGGTCCCCGCCGTGGCCCACAGCACCTGTCCACAAAGAAAAGGAACAATTAGACGCGACGAGCACACACGCACACACACACCTCACACAGACAGGCAAATAAATTGTGACCAGATCGTCTAAAAGAACACAACGTCAACTAAGAAACGAAAAGAAACAAAACCTAAAAAGAGTAAATATAGGTTGATGATACAATTTACACGCTGTTAAGAGTCTAAAATGAAGGCAATAACTCCGTGGTCGCTTCGGCGGCACCACGACGTGTCAGCGCCGTTTCTCCGAGCGAGGGGAGAAGAAAGAGAGAGAGAGAGCGAGAGCGAACAGGAGAGAGTCCCGAACTAAAGGGCGGAGCCAAAGCAGCCGTGGGTCCAGTAAGCGAGATAGTCCGTGCCGACTGTGTTTGGTGGCGCCACCACTCCGTGAAGGGTTCCCGCTGGGGCAACGCGACCCACTGACGCCAGGCGGCAGCCAACTGCAGCAAGAACAGCCCCATTAACATTTATCAACCGAGTGGGGGAGTCAGTGACGCGCGTGTGTGCTTTAGGAACTCATTCACTTACACACTCACTCAATCTCACACTCTCTCACTCATTCTCACACTCACTCACTCACACACAGACACACACACACACATGCACATTAGACCTTTCTAAATATTACGTTAAAAACATTACGTTCGAGTGTGCGCGCGTGTGCGCGAATGTGCGCTTATGTGCGCGCGCGTGCGCGAATGTGTGCGCGTAAGTGCGCGTGTATGCGCGTAAGTGCGCGTGTGTGCTTTAGGAACTCATTCACTTACACACTCACTCAATCTCACACTCTCTCACTCATTCTCACACTCACTCACACACAGACACACACACATGCACATTAGACCTTTCTAAATATTACGTTAAAAAACATTACGTTCGAGTCTGCGCGAATGTGCGCGTAAGTGCGCACGTGTGCGCGTGTGTGCTTTAGGAACTCAGTTACTTACACACTCAATCTCACACTCACTCACACACAGACACTCACACATGCGCATTAGAGCTTTCAAAATATTACGTTAAAAAACATTACGTTCGAGTGTGCGCGAATGTGCGCTTATGTGCGCGCGTGTGCTTTAGGAACTCATTCACTTACACACTCACTCAATCTCACACTCTCTCACTCATTCTCACACTCACTCACACGCAGAAACACACACATGCACAATATACCTTTCCAAATATTACGTTAAAAAAAACATTATGTTCGAGTGTGCGAGCATGTGCGCGTAAGTGCGCATGTGTGCGATTGCGGAACTTAATCACTTACACACTCACTCAATCTCACACTCACTCACACACAGACACACACACATGCACATTAGACCTTTCTTAATATTACGTTAAAAATCATTACGTGCAACATGTGTGGGCGGGGTGGGGAGAGGTGGAACGGGTGACGACAACGCCACCTGGGGAATTTCACCCCAGGAATTAACCGGAGAACAGGCACGCGCAGATAAGTTCTATTCCAGAGGCAGAGACGGGATCGAGGGTTATGCACTACAATTTTATTTAATCCAATACTCAACAAAATATAACTCGGCTGTATAAAAGTTAAATTAACAAAAGGGGTGGACAGGGCTGGGGCCCCACCAGCAGGTAAAACTCAATTAGGGGAGTAAACAAACTAAAAACACCCGTGCTACTGCAAACAAAACCACAAACGAGGGTTGTGATGATGAAAACGCCCTCCACCAGGGGTTGGGTCCCCGCCGTGGCCCACAGCACCTGTCCACAAAGAAAAGGAACAATTAGACACGACGAGCACACACGCACACACACACACACCTCACACAGACAGGCAAATAAATTGTGACCAGATCGTCTAAAAGAACACAACGTCAACTAAGAAACGAAAAGAAACAAAACCTAAAAAGAGTAAATATAGGTTGATGATACAATTTACACGCTGTTAAGAGTCTAAAATGAAGGCAATAACTCCGTGGTCGCTTCGGCGGCACCACGACGTGTCAGCGCCGTTTCTCCGAGCGAGGGGAGAAAGCGAGAGAGAGCGAGAGCGAACAGGAGAGAGTCCCGAACTAAAGGGCGGAGCCAAAGCAGCCGTGGGTCCAGTAAGCGAGATAGTCCGTGCCGACTGTGTTTGGTGGCGCCACCACTCCGTGAAGGGTTCCCGCTGGGGCAACGCGACCCACTGACGCCAGGCGGCAGCAAACTGCAGCAAGAACAGCCCCATTAACATTTATCAACCGAGTGGGGGAGTCAGTGACGCGCGTGTGTGCTTTAGGAACTCATTCACTTACACACTCACTCAATCTCACACTCTCTCACTCATTCTCACACTCACTCACTCACACACAGACACAACACACACATGCACATTAGACCTTTCTAAATATTACGTTAAAAACATACGTTCGAGTGTGCGCGCGTGTGCGCGAATGTGCGCTTATGTGCGCGCGCGTGCGCGAATGTGCGCTTATGTGCGCGTAAGTGCGCGTGTATGCGCGTAAGTGCGCGTGTGTGCTTTAGGAACTCATTCACTTACACACTCACTCAATCTCACACTCTCTCACTCATTCTCACACTCACACACACACAGACACACACACATGCACATTAGACCTTTCTAAATATTACGTTAAAAACATTACGTTCGAGTCTGCGCGAATGTGCGCGTAAGTGCGCACGTGTGCGCGTGTGTGCTTTAGGAACTCAGTTACTTACACACTCAATCTCACACTCACTCACACACAGACACTCACACATGCGCATTAGAGCTTTCAAAATATTACGTTAAAAACATTACGTTCGAGTGTGCGCGAATGTGCGCTTATGTGCGCGCGTGTGCTTTAGGAACTCATTCACTTACACACTCACTCAATCTCACACTCTCTCACTCATTCTCACACTCACTCACACGCAGAAACACACACATGCACAATATACCTTTCCAAATATTACGTTAAAAAAAACATTATGTTCGAGTGTGCGAGCATGTGCGCGTAAGTGCGCATGTGGGCGCTTGCGGAACTTAGTCACTTACACACTCACTCAATCTCACACTCACTCACACACAGACACACACACATGCACATTAGACCTTTCTAAATATTACGTTAAAAACATTACGTTCGAGTGTGCGAGTGTGCGCGATGTGCGCGAGTGTGCGCTTATGTGCGCGTGTATGCGCGTAAGTGCGCGTGTGTACTCTTAGGAACTCATTCACTTACACTCACTCATCTCACTCTCTCTCAACTCACTCACTCACTCACACACAGACACACACACATGCACATTAGACCTTTCTTAATATACGTTAAAAATCATTACGTGCAACCATGTGTGGCGGGGGGGGGGGAGAGGTGGAACGGGTGACGACAACGCCACCTGGGGAATTTCACCCCAGGAATTAACCGGAGAACAGGCACGCGCAGATAAGTTCTATTCCAGAGGCAGAGACGGGATCGAGGGTTATGCACTACAATTTTATTTAATCCAATACTCAACAAAATATAACTCGGCTGTATAAAAGTTAAATTAGCAAAAGGGGTGGACAGGGCTGGGGCCCCACCAGCAGGTAAAACTCAATTAGGGGAGATAAACAAACTAAAAACACCCGTGCTACTGCAAACAAAACCACAAACGGGGGGTGTGATGAAAACGCCCTCCACCAGGGGTTGGGTCCCCGCCGTGGCCCACAGCACCTGTCCACAAAGAAAAGGAACAATTAGACGCGACGAGCACACACGCACACACACACCTCACACAGACAGGCAAATAAATTGTGACCAGATCGTCTAAAAGAACACAACGTCAACTAAGAAACGAAAAGAAACAAAACCTAAAAAGAGTAAATATAGGTTGATGATACAATTTACACGCTGTTAAGAGTCTAAAATGAAGGCAATAACTCCGTGGTCGCTTCGGCGGCACCACGACGTGTCAGCGCCGTTTCTCCGAGCGAGGGGAGAAAGCGAGAGAGAGAGAGAGAGAGCGAGAGCGAACAGGAGAGAGTCCCGAACTAAAGGGCGGAGCAAAGCAGCCGTGGGTCCAGTAAGCGAGATAGTCCGTGCCGACTGTGTTTGGTGGCGCCACCACTCCGTGAAGGGTTCCCGCTGGGGCAACGCGACCCACTGACGCCAGGCGGCAGCCAACTGCAGCAAGAACAGCCCCATTAACATTTATCAACCGAGTGGGGGAGTCAGTGACGCGCGTGTGCTTTAGGAACTCATTCACTTACACACTCACTCAATCTCACACTCTCTCACTCACTCACTCACACACAGACACACACACATGCACATTAGACCTTTCTAAATATTACGTTAAAAAAACATTACGTTCGAGTCTGCGCGAATGTGCGCGTAAGTGCGCACGTGTGCGCGTGTGTGCTTTAGGAACTCAGTTACTTACACACTCAATCTCACACTCACTCACACACAGACACTCACACATGCGCATTAGAGCTTTCAAAATATTACGTTAAAAAACATTACGTTCGAGTGTGCGCGAATGTGCGCTTATGTGCGCGCGTGTGCTTTAGGAACTCATTCACTTACACACTCACTCAATCTCACACTCTCTCACTCATTCTCACACTCACTCACACACAGAACACACACATGCACAATATACCTTTCCAAATATTACGTTAAAAAAAACATTATGTTCGAGTGTGCGAGCATGTGCGCGTAAGTGCGCATGTGTGCGATTGCGGAACTTAATCACTTACACACTCACTCAATCTCACACTCACTCACACACAGACACACACACATGCACATTAGACCTTTCTTAATATTACGTTAAAAATCATTACGTGCAACCATGTGTGGCGGGGTGGGGAGAGGTGGAACGGGTGACGACAACGCCACCTGGGGAATTTCACCCCAGGAATTAACCGGAGAACAGGCACGCGCAGATAAGTTCTATTCCAGAGGCAGAGACGGGATCGAGGGTTATGCACTACAATTTTATTTAATCCAATACTCAACAAAATAACTCGGCTGTATAAAAGTTAAATTAACAAAAGGGGTGGACAGGGCTGGGGCCCCACCAGCAGGTAAAACTCAATTAGGGGAGATAAACAAACTAAAAACACCCGTGCTACTGCAACAAACAAAACCACAACGGGGGGTGTGATGAAAACGCCCTCCACCAGGGGTTGGGTCCCCGCCGTGGCCCACAGCACCTGTCCACAAAGAAAAGGAACAATTAGACGCGACGAGCACACACGCGCACACACACACCTCACACAGACAGGCAAATAAATTGTGACCAGATCGTCTAAAAGAACACAACGTCAACTAAGAAACGAAAAGAAACAAAACCTAAAAAGAGTAAAATAGGTTGATGATACAATTTACACGCTGTTAAGAGTCTAAAATGAAGGCAATAACTCCGTGGTCGCTTCGGCGGCACCACGACGTGTCAGCGCCGTTTCTTCCGAGGAGGGGAGAAAGCGAGAGAGAGAGAGAGAGCGAGAGCGAACAGGAGAGAGTCCCGAACTAAAGGGCGGAGCAAAGCAGCCGTGGGTCCAGTAAGCGAGATAGTCCGTGCCGACTGTGTTTGGTGGCGCCACCACTCCGTGAAGGGTTCCCGCTGGGGCAACGCCACCCACTGACGCCAGGCGGCAGCAAACTGCAGCAAGAACAGCCCCATTAACATTTATCAACCGAGTGGGGGAGTCAGTGACGCGCGTGTGTGCTTTAGAACTCATTCACTTACACACTCACTCAATCTCACACTCTCTCACTCATTCTCACACTCACTCACTCACACACAGACACACAACATGCACATTAGACCTTTCTAAATATTACGTTAAAAACATTACGTTCGAGTGTGCGCGCGTGTGCGCGAATGTGCGCTATGTGCGCGCGCGTGCGCGAATGTGCGCGTATGTGCGCGCGCGTGCGCGTAAGTGCGCGTGTATGCGCGTAAGTGCGCGTGTGCTTTAGGAACTCATTCACTACACACTCACTCAATCTCCACACTCACTCACACACAGACACTCACACATGCACATTAGAGCTTTCAAAATATTACGTTAAAAACATTACGTTCGAGTGTGCGAGCATGTGCGCTTATGTGCGCGTAAGTGCGCACGTGTGCGCGTGTGTGCTTTAGGAACTCAATTACTTAGACACAATCAATCTCGCACTGACTCACTCATTCTCACACTCACTCACACACACATCCACATTAGACCTTTCTTAATATTACCTTAAAAAACATTACGTGCAACTATGCGTGCATGTCCACTTATGTGCGCGTAAGTCCGCGCGTGTGTGCTTGCGGAACTTAGTCACTTACACACTCACTCAATCTCACACTCACTCACACACAGACACACACACATGCACATTAGAGCTTTCAAAATATTACGTTAAAAACATTACGTTCGAGTGTGCGCGAATGTACGCTTATGTGCGCGCGTGTGCTTTAGGAACTCATTCACTTACACACTCACTCAATCTCACACTCTCTCACTCATTCTCACACTTACTCACACGCAGAACACACACATGCACAATTTACCTTTCCAAATATTACGTTAAAAAAAACATTATGTTCGAGTGTGCGAGCATGTGCGCGTAAGTGCGCATGTGGGCGCTTGCGGAACTTAGTCACTTACACACTCACTCAATCTCACACTCACTCACACACAGACACACACACATGCACATTAGACCTTTCTAATATTACGTTAAAAACATTACGTTCGAGTGTGCGCGAGTGTGCGCGAATGTGCGCGAGTGTGCGCTTATGTGCGCGTGTATGCGCGTAAGTGCGCGGAACACAGACACACACACATGCACATTAGACCTTTCTAATATTACGTAAAAAACATTACGTTCGAGTGTGCGCGCGCGTGCGCGAATGTGCGCTTATGTGCGCGCGCGTGCGCGAATGTGCGCGTATGTGCGCGCGCGTGCGCGTAAGTGCGCGTGTATGCGCGTAAGTGCGCGTATGTGCTTTAGGAACTCATTCACTACACACTCACTCAATCTCACACTCTCTCACTCATTCTCACACTCACTCACTCACACACACACACACATGCACATTAGACCTTTCTAAATATTACGTTAAAAATCATTACGTTCGAGTCTGCGCGAATGTGCGCGTAAGTGCGCACGTGTGCGCGTGTGTGCTTTAGGAACTCAGTTACTTACACACTCAATCTCTCACTCACTCAACACAGACACTCACACATGCGCATTAGAGCTTTCAAAATATTACGTTAAAAAAACATTACGTTCGAGTGTGCGCGAATGTGCGCTTATGTGCGCGCATGTGCTTTAGGAACTCAGTTACTTACACACTCAATCTCACACTCTCTCACTCAATCTCACACTCTCTCACTCATTCTCACACTTACTCACACGCAGAAACACACACATGCACAATATACCTTTCAAAATATTACGTTAAAAAAAACATTATGTTCGAGTGTGCGAGCATGTGCGCGTAAGTGCGCATGTGTGCGATTGCGGAACTTAATCACTTACACACTCACTCAATCTCACACTCACTCACACACAGACACACACACACATGCACATTAGACCTTTCTTAATATTACGTTAAAAACATTACGTTCGAGTGTGCGCGAATGTGCGCTTATGTGCGCGCGTGTGCGCTTATGTGCGCGTGTATGCGCGTAAGTGCGCGTGTGTGCTTTAGGAACTCATTCACTTACACACTCACTCAATCTCACACTCTCTCACTCAATCTCACACTCACTCACTCAACACAGACACACACACATGCACATTAGACCTTTCTAAATATTACGTTAAAAAGCATTACGTTCGAGTCTGCGCGAATGTGCGCGTAAGTGCGCACGTGTGCGCTTGTGTGCGCGTGTGTGCTTTAGGAACTCAGTTACTTACACACTCAATCTCACACTCACTCACACACAGACACACACACATGCACATTAGACCTTTCTTAATATTACGTTAAAAATCATTACGTGCAACCATGTGTGGCGGGGTGGGGAGAGGTGGAACGGGTGACGACAACGCCACCTGGGGAATTTCACCCCAGGAATTAACCGGAGAACAGGCACGCGCAGATAAGTTCTATTCCAGAGGCAGAGACGGGATCGAGGGTTATGCACTACAATTTTATTTAATCCAATACTCAACAAAATATAACTCGGCTGTATAAAAGTTAAATTAACAAAAGGGGTGGACAGGGCTGGGGCCCCACCAGCAGCTAAAACTCAATTAGGGGAGATAAACAAACTAAAACACACCCGTGCTACTGCAAACAAAACCACAAACGAGGGGTGTGATGAAAACGCCCTCCACCAGGGGTTGGGTCCCCGCCGTGGCCCACAGCACCTGTCCACAAAGAAAAGGAACAATTAGACGCGACGAGCACACACGCACACACACACACCTCACACAGACAGGCAAATAAATTGTGACCAGATCGTCTAAAAGAACACAACGTCAAAAAGGAAACGAAAAGAAACAAAACCTAAAAAGAGTAAATATAGGTTGATGATACAATTACACGCTGTAAGAGTCTAAAATGAAGGCAATAAAACTCCGTGGTCGCTTCGGCGGCACACGGACGTGTCAGCGCGTTTCTCCGAGCGGGGGAGAAAGGAGAAAGCGAGAGAGAGAGAGAGAGCGAGAGCGAACAGGAGAGAGTCCCGAACTAAAGGGCGGAGCCAAAGCAGCAGTGGGTCCAGTAAGCGAGATAGTCCGTGCCGACGTTGTTTGGTGGCGCCACCACTCCGTGAAGGTTCCCGCTGGGGCAACGCGACCCACTGACGCCAGGCGGCAGCCAACTGCAGCAAGAACAGCCCCATTAACATTTATCAACCGAGTGGGGAGTCAGTACGCGCGTGTGTGCTTTAGGAAATCATTCACTTCACCAACACACTCACTCAATCTCACACTCTTCACTCATTCTCACACTCACTCACACACAGACACACACACATGCAATTAGACCTTTCTAAATATTACGTTAAAAAACATTACGTTCGAGTCTGCGCGAATGTGCGCGTAAGTGCGCACGGTGCGCGTGTGTGCTTTAGGAACTCAGTTACTTACACACTCAATCTCACACTCACTCACACAAGACACTCACACATGCGCATTAGAGCTTTCAAAATATTACGTTAAAAAACATTACGTTCGAGTGTGCGCGAATGTGCGCTTATGTGCGCGCGTGTGCTTAGGAACTCATTCACTTACACACTCACTCAATCTCACACTTCTCTCACTCATTCTCACATCACTCACACGCAGAAACACACACATGCACAATATACCTTCCAAATATTACGTTAAAAAAAACATTATGTTCGAGTGTGCGAGCATGTGCGCGTAAGTGCGCATGTGTGCGATTGCGGAACTTAATCACTTACACACTCACTCAATCTCACACTCACTCACACACAGACACACACACATGCACATTAGACCTTTCTTAATATTACGTTAAAAATTATTACGTGCAACCATGTGTGGCGGGGGGGGAGAGGTGGAACGGGTGACGACAACGCCACCTGGGAATTCACCCAGGAATTAACGGAGAACAGGCACGCGCAGATAAGTTCTATTCAGAGGCAGGGAGACGGGATCGAGGGTTATGCACTACAATTTTATTTAATCCAATACTCAACAAAATATAACTCGGCTGTATAAAAGTTAAATTAGCAAAGGGGGGTGGACAGGGCTGGGGCCCCACCAGCAGGTAAAACTCAATTAGGGGAGATAAACAAACTAAAAACACCCGTGCTACTGCAAACAAAACCACAAACGGGGGGTGTGATTGAAAACGCCCTCCACCAGGGTTGGGTCCCCGCCGTGGCCCACAGCACCTGTCCACAAAGAAAAGGAACAATTAGACGCGACGAGCACACACGCACACACACACCTCACACAGACAGGCAAATAAATTGTGACCAGATCGTCTAAAAGAACACAACGTCAACTAAGAAACGAAAAGAAACAAAACCTAAAAAGAGTAAATATAGGTTGATGATACAATTACACGCTGTTAAGAGTCTAAAATGAAGGCAATAACTCCGTGGTCGCTTCGGCGGCACCACGACGTGTCAGCGCCGTTTCTCGAGCGAGGGGAGAAGAGAAGCGAGAGAGAGAGAGAGAGAGAGCGAGAGCGAACAGGAGAGAGTCCCGAACTAAAGGGCGGAGCCAAAGCAGCCGTGGGTCAGTAAGCGAGAGATAGTCCGTGCCGACTGTGTTTGGTGGCGCCACCACTCCGTGAAGGGTTCCCGCTGGGGCAACGCGACCCACTGACGCCAGGCGGCAGCCAACTGCAGCAAGAACAGCCCCATTAACATTTATCAACCGAGTGGGGGAGTCAGTGACGCGCGTGTGTGCTTTAGGAACTCATTCACTTACACACTCACTCAATCTCACACTCTCTCACTCACTCACTCACACACAGACACACACACATGCACATTAGACCTTTCTAAATATTACGTTAAAAAACATTACGTTCGAGTCTGCGCGAATGTGCGCGTAAGTGCGCACGTGTGCGCGTGTGTGCTTTAGGAACTCAGTTACTACACACTCAATCTCACACTCACTCACACACAGACACTCACACATGCGCATTAGAGCTTTCAAAATATTACGTTAAAAAACATTACGTTCGAGTGTGCGCGAATGTGCGCTTATGCGCGCGCGTGTGCTTTAGGAACTCATTCACTTACACACTCACTCAATCTCACACTCTCTCACTCATTCTCACACTCACTCACACGCAGAAACACACACATGCACAATATACCTTTCCAAATATTACGTTAAAAAAAACATTATGTTCGAGTGTGCGAGCATGTGCGCGTAAGTGCGCATGTGTGCGATTGCGGAACTTAATCACTTACACACTCACTCAATCTCACACTCACTCACACACAGACACACACACATGCACATTAGACCTTTCTTAATATTACGTTAAAAATCATTACGTGCAACCATGTGTGGCGGGGTGGGGAGAGGTGGAAAGGGTGTGACGACAACGCCACCTGGGGAATTTCACCCCAGGAATTAACGGAGAACAGGCACGCGCAGATAAGTTCTATTCCAGAGGCAGAGACGGGATCGAGGGTTATGCACTACAATTTTATTTAATCCAATACTCAACAAAATATAACTCGGCTGTATAAAAGTTAAATTAACAAAGGGGGTGGACAGGGCTGGGGCCCCACCAGCAGGTAAAACTCAATTAGGGGAGATAAACAAACTAAAAACACCGTGCTACTGCAAACAAAACACAAACGGGGGGTGTGTGATGAAAACGCCCTCCACCAGGGGTTGGGTCCCCGCCGTGGCCCACAGCACCTGTCCACAAAGAAAAGGAAAATTAGACGCGACGAGCACACACGCGCACACACACACCTCACACAGACAGGCAAATAAATTGTGACCAGATCGTCTAAAAGAACACAACGTCAACTAGAAACGAAAAGAAACAAAACCTAAAAAGATAAATATAGGTTGATGATACAATTTACACGCTGTTAAGAGTCTAAAATGAAGGCAATAACTCCGTGGTCGCTTCGGCGGCACCACGACGTGTCAGCGCCGTTTCTCCGAGCGAGGGGAGAAAGCGAGAGAGAGAGCGAGAGCGAGAGCGAACAGGAGAGAGTCCCGAACTAAAGGGCGGAGCCAAAGCAGCCGTGGGTCCAGTAAGCGAGATAGTCCGTGCCGACTGTGTTTGGTGGCGCCACCACTCACTCCGTGAAGGGTTCCCGCTGGGGCAACGCCACCCACTGACGCCAGCGGCAGCAAACTGCAGCAAGAACAGCCCCATTAACATTTATCAACCGAGTGTGGGGAGTCAGTGACGCGCGTGTGTGCTTTAGGACTCATTCACTTAACACACTCCCAATCTCACACTCTCTCACTCATTCTCACACTCACTCACTCACACCACAGACACACACATGCACATTAGACCTTTCTAAATATTACGTTAAAAAACATTACGTTCGAGTGTGCGCGCGTGTGCGCGAATGTGCGCTTATGTGCGCGCGCGTGCGCGAATGTGCGCGTATGTGCGCGCGCGTGCGCGTAAGTGCGCGTGTATGCGCGTAAGTGCGCGTGTGTGCTTTAGGAACTCATTCACTTACACACTCACTCAATCTCACACTCACTCACACACAGACACTCACACATGCACATTAGAGCTTTCAAAATATTACGTTAAAAAACATTACGTTCGAGTGTGCGCGCATGTCGCTTATGTGCGCGTAAGTGCGCACGTGTGCGCGTGTGTGCTTTAGGAACTCAATTACTTAGACACTCAATCAATCTCGCACTGACTCACTCATTCTCACACCACTCACACACACATCCACATGACCTTTCTTAATATTACCTTAAAAAAATTACGTGCAACTATGCGTCATGTCCACTTATGTGCGCGTAAGTGCGCGCGTGTGTGCTTGCGGAACTTAGTCACTTACACACTCACTCAATCTCACACTCACTCACACCAGACACCACACATGCACATTAGAGCTTTCAAAATATTACGTTAAAAAACATTACGTTCGAGTGTGCGCGAATGTACGCTTATGTGCGCGCGTGTGCTTTAGGAACTCATTCACTTACACACTCACTCAATCTCACACTCTCTCACTCATTCTCACACTTACTCACACGCAGAAACACACACATGCACAATTTACCTTTCCAAATATTACGTTAAAAAAAAACATTATGTTCGAGTGTGCGAGCATGTGCGCGTAAGTGCGCATGTGGGCGCTTGCGGAACTTAGTCACTTACACACTCACTCAATCTCACACTCACTCACACACAGACACACACACATGCACATTAGACCTTTCTAATATTACGTTAAAAAACATTACGTTCGAGTGTGCGCGAGTGTGCGCGAGTGTGCGCGAGTGTGCGCTTATGTGCGCGTGTATGCGCGTAAGTGCGCGGAACACAGACACACACACATGCACATTAGACCTTTCTTAATATTACGTTAAAAATCATTACGTGCAACCATGTGTGGCGGGTGGGGGAGAGGTGGAACGGGTGACGACAACGCCACCTGGGGAATTTCACCCCAGGAATTAACGGAGAACAGGCACGCGCAGATAAGTTCTATTCCAGAGGCAGAGACGGGATCGAGGTTATGCACTACAATTTTATTTAATCCAATACTCAACAAAATATAACTCGGCTGTATAAAAGTTAAATTAACAAAAGGGGTGGACAGGGCTGGGGCCCCACCAGCAGGTAAAACTCATTAGGGGAGATAAACAAACTAAAAACACCCGTGCTACTGCAAACAAAACCACAAACGGGGGGTGTGATGAAAACGCCCTCCACCAGGGGTTGGGTCCCCGCCGTGGCCCACAGCACCTGTCCACAAAGAAAAGGACAATTAGACGCGACGAGCACACACGCGCACACACACACCTCACACAGACAGGCAAATAAATGTGACCAGATCGTCTAAAAGAACACAACGTCAACTAAGAAACGAAAAGAAACAAAACCTAAAAAGAGTAAATATAGGTTGATGATACAATTTACACGCTGTTAAGAGTCTAAAATGAAGGCAATAACTCCGTGGTCGCTTCGGCGGCACCACGACGTGTCAGCGCCGTTTCTCCGAGCGAGGGGAGAAAGCGAGAGAGAGAGAGAGCGCGAGAGCGAACAGGAGAGAGTCCCGAACTAAAGGGCGGAGCCAAAGCAGCCGTGGGTCCAGTAAGCGAGATAGTCCGTGCCGACTGTGTTTGGTGGCGCCACCACTCCGTGAAGGGTTCCCGCTGGGGCAACGCGACCCACTGACGCCAGGCGGCAGCCAACTGCAGCAAGAACAGCCCCATTAACATTTATCAACCGAGTGGGGGAGTCAGTGACGCGCGTGTGTGCTTTAGGAACTCATTCACTTACACACTCGCTCAATCTCACACTCTCTCACTCATTCTCACACTCACTCACTCACACACAGACACACACATGCACATTAGACCTTTCTAAATATTACGTTAAAAACATTACGTTCGAGTGTGCGCGCGCGTGCGCGAATGTGCGCTTATGTGCGCGCGCGTGCGCGAATGTGCGCTTATGTGCGCGCGTGTGCGCGTAAGTGCGCGTGTGTGCTTTAGGAACTCATTCACTTACACACTCACTCAATCTCACACTCTCTCACTCATTCTCACACTCACTCACTCACACACACACCACACATGCACATTAGACCTTTCTAAATATTACGTTAAAAATCATTACGTTCGAGTCTGCGCGAATGTGCGCGTAAGTGCGCACGTGTGGCGCGTGTGTGCTTAGGAACTCAGTTACTTACACACTCAATCTCTCACTCACTCACACACAGACACTCACACATGCGCATTAGAGCTTTCAAAATATTACGTTAAAAAACATTACGTTCGAGTGTGCGCGAATGTGCGCTTATGTGCGCGTGTGTGCTTTAGGAACTCATTCACTTACACACTCACTCAATCTCACACTCCTCACTCATTCTCACACTCACTCACACGCAGAGAAACACACACATGCACAATTACCTTTCCAAATATTACGTTAAAAAAAACATTATGTTCGAGTGTGCGAGCATGTGCGCGTAAGTGCGCATGTGTGCGATTGCGGAACTTAATCACTTACACACTCACTCAATCTCACACTCACTCACACACAGACACACACACATGCACATTAGACCTTTCTTAATATTACGTTAAAAACATTACGTTCGAGTGTGCGCGAATGTGCGCTTATGTGCGCGCGTGTGCGCGTATGTGCGCGTGTATGCGCGTAAGTGCGCGTGTGTGCTTTAGGAACTCATTCACTTACACACTCACTCAATCTCACACTCTCTCACTCAATCTCACACTCACTCACTCACACACAGACACACACACATGCACATTAGACCTTTCTAAATATTACGTTAAAAAGCATTACGTTCGAGTCTGCGCGAATGTGCGCGTAAGTGCGCACGTGTGCGCTTGTGTGCGCGTGTGTGCTTTAGGAACTCAGTTACTTACACACTCAATCTCACACTCACTCACACACAGACACACACACATGCACATTAGACCTTTCTTAATATTACGTTAAAAATCATTACGTGCAACCATGTGTGGCGGGGTGGGGAGAGGTGGAACGGGTGACGACAACGCCACCTGGGGAATTTCACCCCAGGAATTAACCGGAGAACAGGCACGCGCAGATAAGTTCTATTCCAGAGGCAGAGACGGGATCGAGGGTTATGCACTACAATTTTATTTAATCCAATACTCAACAAAATATAACTCGGCTGTATAAAAGTTAAATTAACAAAAGGGGTGGACAGGGCTGGGGCCCCACCAGCAGCTAAAACTCAATTAGGGGAGATAAACAAACTAAAACACACCCGTGCTACTGCAAACAAAACCACAAACGAGGGGTGTGATGAAAACGCCCTCCACCAGGGGTTGGGTCCCCGCCGTGGCCCACAGCACCTGTCCACAAAGAAAAGGAACAATTAGACGCGACGAGCACACACGCACACACACACACCTCACACAGACAGGCAAATAAATTGTGACCAGATCGTCTAAAAGAACACAACGTCAACTAAGAAACGAAAAGAAACAAAACCTAAAAAGAGTAAATATAGGTTGATGATACAATTTACACGCTGTTAAGAGTCTAAAATGAAGGCAATAACTCCGTGGTCGCTTCGGCGGCACCACGACGTGTCAGCGCCGTTTCTCCGAGCGAGGGGAGAAAGCGAGAGAGAGAGAGAGCGAGAGCGAACAGGAGAGAGTCCCGAACTAAGGGCGGAGCCAAAGCAGCAGTGGGTCCAGTAAGCGAGATAGTCCGTGCCGACTGTGTTTGGTGGCGCCACCACTCCGTGAAGGGTTCCCGCTGGGGCAACGCGACCCACTGACGCCAGGCGGCAGCCAACTGCAGCAAGAACAGCCCCATTAACATTTATCAACCGAGTGGGGGAGTCAGTGACGCGCGTGTGTGCTTTAGGAACTCATTCACTTACACACTCACTCAATCTCACACTCTCTCACTCATTCTCACACTCACTCACACCAGACACACACACATGCACATTAGACCTTTCTAAATATTACGTTAAAAAACATTACGTTCGAGTCTGCGCGAATGTGCGCGTAAGTGCGCAACGTGTGCGCGTGGGTGCTTTAGGAACTCAGTTACTTACACACTCAATCTCACACTCACTCACACACAGACACTCACACATGCGCATTAGAGCTTTCAAAATATTACGTTAAAAAACATTACGTTCGAGTGTGCGCGAATGTGCGCTTATGTGCGCGCGTGTGCTTTAGGAACTCATTCACTTACACACTCACTCAATCTCACACTCTCTCACTCATTCTCACACTCACTCACACGCAGAAACACCACATGCACAATATACCTTTCCAAATATTACGTTAAAAAAAACATATGTTCGAGTGTGCGAGCATGTGCGCGTAAGTGCGCATGTGTGCGATTGCGGAACTTAATCACTTACACACTCACTCAATCTCACACTCACTCACACACAGACACACACACATGCACATTAGACCTTTCTTAATATTACGTTAAAAATCATTACGTGCAACCATGTGTGGCGGGGTGGGGGAGAGGTGGAACGGGTGACGACAACGCCACCTGGGGAATTTCACCCCAGGAATTAACCGGAGAACAGGCACGCGCAGATAAGTTCTATTCCAGAGGCAGAGACGGGATCGAGGGTTATGCACTACAATTTTATTAATCCAATACTCAACAAAATATAACTCGGCTGTATAAAAGTTAAATTAGCAAAAGGGGTGGACAGGGCTGGGCCCCACCAGCAGGTAAAACTCAATTAGGGAGAATAAACAAACTAAAAACACCCGTGCTACTGCAAACAAAACCACAAACGGGGGGTGTGATGAAAACGCCCTCCACCAGGGGTTGGGTCCCCGCCGTGGCCCACAGCACCTGTCCACAAAGAAAAGGAACAATTAGACGCGACGAGCACACACGCACACACACACCTCACACAGACAGGCAAATAAATTGTGACCAGATCGTCTAAAAGAACACAACGTCAACTAAGAAACGAAAAGAAACAAAACCTAAAAAGAGTAAATATAGGTTGATGATACAATTTACACGCTGTTAAGAGTCTAAAATGAAGGCAATAACTCCGTGGTCGCTTCGGCGGCACCACGACGTGTCAGCGCCGTTTCTCCGAGCGAGGGGAGAAAGCGAGAGAGAGAGAGAGAGAGAGCGAGAGCGAACAGGAGAGAGTCCCGAACTAAAGGGCGGAGCCAAAGCAGCCGTGGGTCCAGTAAGCGAGATAGTCCGTGCCGACTGTGTTTGGTGGCGCCACCACTCCGTGAAGGGTTCCCGCTGGGGCAACGCGACCCACTGACGCCAGGCGGCAGCCAACTGCAGCAAGAACAGCCCCATTAACATTTATCAACCGAGTGGGGGAGTCAGTGACGCGCGTGTGTGCTTTAGGAACTCATTCACTTACACACTCGCTCAATCTCACACTCTCTCACTCACTCACTCACACACAGACACACACACATGCACATTAGACCTTTCTAAATATTACGTTAAAAAACATTACGTTCGAGTCTGCGCGAATGTGCGCGTAGTGCGCACGTGTGCGCGTGTGTGCTTTAGGAACTCAGTTACTTACACACTCACAATCAAATCCTCACTCACTCACACACAGACACTCACACATGCGCATTAGAGCTTTCAAATATTACGTTAAAAAACATACGTTCGAGTGTGCGCGAATGTGCGCTTATGTGCGCGCGTGTGCTTTAGGAACTCATTCACTTACACACTCACTCAATCTCACACTCTCTCACTCATTCTCACACTCACTCACACGCAGAAACACACACATGCAACATATACCTTTCCAAATATTACGTTAAAAAACATTATGTTCGAGTGTGCGAGCATGTGCGCGTAAGTGCGCATGTGTGCGATTGCGGAACTTAATCACTTACACACTCACTCAATCTCACACTCACTCACACACAGACACACACACATGCACATTAGACCTTTCTTAATATTACGTTAAAAATCATTACGTGCAACCATGTGTGGCGGGGTGGGGAGAGGTGGAACGGGTGACGACAACGCCACCTGGGGAATTTCACCCCAGGAATTAACCGGAGAACAGGCACGCGCAGATAAGTTCTATTCCAGAGGCAGAGACGGGATCGAGGGTTATGCACTACAATTTTATTTAATCCAATACTCAACAAAATATAACTCGGCTGTATAAAAGTTAAATTAACAAAGGGGTGGACAGGGCTGGGGCCCCACCAGCAGCTAAAACTCAATTAGGGGAGATAAACAAACTAAAAACACCCGTGCTACTGCAAACAAAACCA
>NW_026621952.1:0-31277 GCF_003711565.1 Takifugu flavidus | reverse complement strand
TCAGCCATGTAGGAGGGCACCAAGGAGAGCCAGCGGAGGATCCGCACCATCTCGGTGCTGAAGACCCTCTTCACCTCCGCCACCAGGTACTGCAGAATGGGCCGGCTCAGGCTCTCCCGGTAGAAGTCGTCCAGCGGGGTTTCGGAGGAAGGCCCCTGCTCCAGCTCCGGTTTGGAGATCTCCACCACCAGCTTTTTAGCCCTGCCGACCGTGTCCGAGAACCACTTCCTGTGCAATATTGCGAGTTCCTGTTGGTAATTGCTGACTAGGTTTAAGGCGTTAGAAATGGTGTATTGCAAGGTACTACTGATGCTAATGATTCCCCTGAGACTGGAGTTAAGGATGCTCACGCAGCAGAGGGTGTTCTTCAGAACCACCAGCGTGATGATGAAGTTGAAGTTCTTCAGAACCGGTTTGAGCTTGGCCATTTGCTCCGCGGTGTCTTCGTCCACCTTGGAGATGATCTCGTTGATGCAGTTCAGAAAGGGCTCCAGAATGTCCAGCATGATCTGGAAGGCGTCTGTGCAATATTCCCAATTCTGGCTCAAAGCCGCCTTGATCCGCTCCGCTTCCCCTTTCACGTGCCCGTAGACCATCTGAATCTTGCCCTCCAAGCGCTTCCACAAATCTGGGGTTCTCCTGAGCAGCGTGGCCACCTCCTCCACGGCGTCGGCCACCTTTTGGATCGACGGCACCGGCATGCAGCGGATGATCCATATGTTGAAAGCGTAGGGGTCACTGGGCGAGAGAACCACCTGGGGGAACTCCTGGAGGATCCTGCATCTCCAATAATAAACTCACAACCTGCTGCTGTTAATGTGACTAACAGCTGGCACACAAACACATCATCACGCTTTAGTTTTCTTACATTTGGTCTGAACTCTGAAGTTTATTACTCCATCTTTGGAGTGGTCACTCTTCAGGGACACCCAGCTGGGCACTGTGGACTCTGCTCTGTCCTCGTCCATCCTGAGGAAACATCAGAAATAGTGATGAGACTGTGATGAAGGTAAATAATCTGTAGAGGTTGGAGTTAATAATCCCAATTCACTGCATTTTTATCAAACAGGAACATTTCTAATCCATTCTGGATAACAACTGAATCAATAAATCAATGATGTCTCTGTATAATTTTCATGTTTTCAGAGTTTAAGCTGCTTTTTTTAACTGTTCCCTGCAGTGAGAAAAGAACTGGCACCTTTTCCAGCCCCTCATCCTGCAGCACTGAATGTGCTCTAAAGTTCTTTCCAGAGCAAACGTCTCTGCACTTGCAGCAACATGTTGTAGTCATGGATCCGTGAGGAGAACCGGATACAGGAAACGCCCCCACTTTGATCCCAAAACCCAACTGGTGGCCAACGGTGGTCCGGCAACGACGGGGACGCTGGTCCATCGGGCCCACAACACTGGTTTTCCACAGGCCAACATGGTGAAAGGACTGTCTTCAGCTCAGCCACTAAATTATCTGGTGCTACATAAACATACTAGTCAGGACTTTTTAACTCCCCTCATTTGTTCCCTTCTTCAATTATTTCTATGATCCAAGTCCTCAAAGATCACTGCTCTATTTAAAATAGATGAAAGAAATGACACCCACTCCTGCATTTCTTTCACAGTGGTTCCACAACATAGAACAATAAACCACTGTGAGAAAACGTGCAACATGAACCCAAAATCCTGTTGGTGTCCTGTGATCCTGTGTGGATTTAGTTAATTATTTTTTAAAGTTTATTGTCTTAAATAATACCAAAATATCCAGCTGTAACCTGGACTGTTGAACAACTCTAATAACTCTAAGAGCTTTTCACCTGTCACAAAAATGTTGCTCTTCCTGCTTCGTCTGAACAGAATACTTTCACTTTTAAAACCTAATCAACAGCTTTATGGCGTATATATTACTACCATTAAAGCGTTCTGGGAGGGTTTAAAGTTCTTTTAGGATCAGTAGCAAAGAGCAGAAAAATAAACTAAACTTCACTTAGAAAGAATATTCAACTATAACTAAAGCCAGACTATAAGAAAGTTAAATAAGACCTCTTCATTTATAATGTATAACGATGTTTTGTGCTAAAACTAAATATGAAGTCTTGTTGAATTTTCTTAAGCCAAGAATTCTTCAGCTCTATGCAGCTCTTCAATAGTAACAAAAATGTTTTCAAATCTTGATTTTATCTCCAATCACAACTGTCAATTCTTTTCAATAATGCTCTTCGTTTACTCACCTTGTCGGTCTTCAGTCTTCCTGCTTAGTCTGAAAGGAATACTTTTAAAAACTCGTTTGTTGGGTTCCCAGTTCTGGGACCGTTGTTGCGGGTGTCTACCTGCAGGGGGCGTGGAGGAGCCGCTCATCAGCCACAGCTGGCCCCGCAGACACACGCACCTGCGGTCTCTCTTCAATCTCCCGTTAGATTTAAGGACAGAACTCCCGTCTGCCAGCGGCGGAGGGTTTTCGTCCTCATCGCCAAACCCTGACTTCTGTGGCTTGACTATTTTTGAGAGTTTTCGGAGCGGACTTGTTTTGGACTCTCTCGAGGTCTCTCCGCGTCTCTGTGAACGCGGACCGAACTGTTCTGGTTCACTTTAAAATAAAGACGCTTTTCGGACACCATTCTCCACCATTATTCAACCTGGTAACTAAATAAGATTTATGATGCTTGACAGATTTGAAAGACTTGTAAAAGCAGCATATTTCTGCAGCCCTGGAGTCCAGGAGGAGCAGCAGAGGTCAGAATGGGTCGGAGCGCGTTTAACTATTGTCTGCAGTTCCACGCGTGTCCACCGGGTGGCGGTAAAGCATCACGTGATATTTCTCCTTTTTGGAAATTCTTCAGCTGCGTTGAGCTTTAAATCTTCACCTGTCGCTCCCTTTAAGCTCTAAACTTTGCGGTTCTGTGTGTAGTTTGTTGGTTTGAATATTTCTGATGAATTCTGATGACGACTGAAACTGTCAATGGCCAATAGAAAGTTCGTCCATTGTTCTACTGCGTCACACATTTTCATTATTTATTGTCATTTTTGGGTCTAAACTGGACCAGTTCTGTGAACTGTTTTGCTTTTTCTGTGCACCAGATGTTCCAGGCAGGTTCCATCATCGGACACAGACGGAGACAGGTCACGTGACAACAGTCAGCCTTTAGTTCTTTATTACAGGAGGATCTGGTTTATATACAGACACGTATCTGCAAAATACTAAAAAGTCTATGAACCCAAAGTACTAAAAAGTCTACATCCACGCACACGCGTGTATTAAGTGTTTATACACACGTGTGCGCGTACGTGCACACTGTATATTCATCTAATAACTGTTAGTTTCTAAAACAGCAAAGTAGAGTCACTGAGGCACGGCTTCACCTCCTTTACACCGAGGTTTCTCTGAGCAGGTGTGATGAACTGTTGCAGAAGGAAAAGCATGGAACATGTTAATAACCGGACACAACAACACTCAGGTTTATTGTCTGACGGCATCAGTGTCTCTGGTTGCATCTGTCTGAGGAGCATTGTGAAACCAGGAGCAGTGTAAATGAGGGGGGGGGGGGCAGTGAGTGGATGCTGCATTCATCAAACACACAATAGTCAGAAGAGAAGAAGGAAGAACAGAAGCCCATGTTCCTCAGTGTTGGTGTGGAGACGCCTGTTTGGAGGAGCAGGAAGCAGGCTGGACTCTTCCAGCTGGCTTTAATGCCACTTCTCTTCTGAGAACCTCCCAGCAGCTTTCTCTCCACCATCTTTTTACGCTGAAGTTTTTGATCATTTCAGGTCAGATGTTCTTGGACTAGGTTAAACATGTTTGTTCTTGTGCTCGGAGCGAACCGATGATCCTCTAAAGTCAGGCATCCTAAAGGTGGATGTTTCCTGAGGCCTGGAGGCTTTAAAGTGGCGCTTTTACCCACTTGTCCTCGTTCTGTTGGAAACTTGATCCAAAAACCTTTTCTGGAGCTTCATGTTCTGCTTTTTTGAAGGAATGAAATGGTTTCATCAGCGCTGCCGGGGGCTGAGCAGGCTTCATAAATCTGAAGCTCTGAGATCCTTTAAAGATCTCCTGGAATCAGCAGATGGGGGTTTGATCCAAAACTGTAAGAATCAGTCAAGCTATCAAATCTTGACTCAGTCCAAGCGTGAACCAGTCCATCCAGAGCTGATTATGGCTCAGCCAGGAGGAAGCACGGCCTGGGGGGGTTCATATGGAGCAGGCCCACTCTGGCTCTATTGCTACTGAAAACAGCCCTTCAGCACAGCAGCCTGAAATACAGTTCTGGAGAACACCTGTTCCCAACAGAACCTGTTTAAAACGGACCAGTAAAGATGCCCGGCGTGACCACGACCACGGGGGAGGGGGGGGGGGGGGGCAGGGGGGGGAGACGGGCGGTGGCGCTGTCGACACCGATTCACAAACAACAGAAACCCCAGCAGCTTGGACCCAATATGGCAGCGTGTTCCTCAGAAACGCTCCTCAAACTCTCCCCACAGCTTCATTGCTAAACAGGATTTGGGTTTTTTTTGTCCGTGCTAAATGGAAAGTGTTTGTCCTTTGGTGGTCCAACAGGACCACGATTTGGATGGATGGATGATTTGATGTTATTGAGAATAAAAACAGCTGAAAATGGAAGCGGAGATGTTTCAGAGCACCAGAGTTCAGAAAGAGTTTCTAATCAAACACCGCCTGTTGGGAATGATGAATGGATGAATTTTTATTCATCTGGTGAATAAAAGACTACGTGGTGTTAGACTGATTATTAATTATAATTGTTAGACTGGTGTTGGATTTAAAAAGTCTCAATATTTGCCAACAGCCGCACGCTTTAAGAATTTACCCCGTGCGTGAATAATTCAGAGATGAAGAGGGGCGCAGAAGAAAAGGTCGTTCCTCTACGTTTCTGCAGCGACATCACAGTTGTCGAGGGTGTTAGCGGGCGCTAACCAGAGCCAGCACAGCTCACTTCCCTCCCGCCGCTGATGCTAGCTGCAGATTCTTAAAGAGTTTCCCCGTTGAAGCTTAAGGGATCCCTCCAGGGCCGGCCGGGGCGAAGGGCCTGTCATCCTGCCTTATGAAGTGCAGCAGCTTCTTTCTTCTCCTCGCCCTGCCATATTTCTATTTAGCAGGTCTGCGGCCGTGCAGGCTTCAGAAAAACGCATCAGAGTGGATGGTTTGTGAAAAGGGAGGCAGCAGCGGTGAATATGCACTCGCCAAATCAACGCCCAGGACGCACCCTGCGGAGGTCAAGGTGAACCCGAACGGGATCCGCGTGAAGACAGGGAAGCACTCGCTGCTCCTTCCTGTCGCGCCCGCCGTGCCAAAGGTTCCCTGTTTATCTGTGAGAGGGGACAGCGAGCACGAGTAATACCCCACGTGCACCCCCACGTGCACGCGTGGGGCGGCGTTCTGCGTCTCTTCCGAGTTCAAGCGGCCTCTCTTGCTGCCCGTACGCTCGCGCCTCCTTATTTAGATTAACAAACGTAATAAATCCATCATTCAGTCCGCATCCATTGTGGAATTGATCCACTTCAATTCCAGGAAGTGCTCTTTGTTGTAAACACAGCATTATTTATCAGGAAGCCAAAGTGTCGTGTCTCATTAAGGACAGCTAAATGGGATTTGGAGTAAATATGGCGCATGGATAGCGCGATTTACATCGGCTTATTTATTTGTGATCCCGCTATTATGGAAAGCATGGTAGCAATCTCATCATCATTCATTCTGTAATTAACTCCCTCTTTCTTTATCTGCTGGAAGAACGTCTTAATTGCCTCCCAAACCAGAGCGCCGCCCCTCCCCCACCCCTGCAGCTTGATGGAGGAGGTGCTACAGCTTCATTTAATGTTCAGTCATTAAAGAACCTTTACTGTGGAACCCTAAACTGCTCTTCAAACAACACCAGGAATAACATCTGGGCCCAAACACCGGTCGGGACGTTTATAGCCGCGTTACTGGGTCAAATAAATCACGCTAACGCCAATAAAACGTTAAATTTAGCTTCGCTGGCACGCTGTGTGGTTCAAAAACGATGACACTTTAAACTTAATGGCAGCAACGATCCCATTACACATGCCCCAACACACACACGCTAATGTTCAAGCACACGTGTAGCGCCACACACGCCTGCCTCACAAGTTCCAGCCAACACTGAGTGATGCCGCTGCATCTGCATGATGTTTATTCATGCTATCAGGGCTGTATCCATTCACGAGTGATCGTATTCCTCTGCGGGCCTCCTGAGCAGGTCTGCCTCAGATATGGGAGAGATCCGACCGGAGGGGGGACGCGGCGCCGCAGGACCTATCGGAAGCCGTCATACTGGTCAGCAGCAACGCTAGCAGGAGCGTGAGGCACGTCCCAGGGTGGGAAGGTGTGCATTAGCATTAGCAACAGATGGCTCATCTGCACGTCAACAGGAGCAAAGCTCGATGCCTTGAAGAAGTTTTGGAAAGTTTTGGAAGAGTCCAGGCCTCTTCCTGCCCTGACCAGATGCTTTTTTATCCTCTCACCTCCCCAAAGCTCTTCCTTATCACTGAGCCTAAAAACTGCCCCCTGTGGCTTTTTATCTGCATTCAGGGAACTCGATGCCCACTAGCAGCTCCCCGATACATGATGGGATGTACCGTCCTAATTGCCAGAATCAGTTCTTACCAATATTGAGTTGCTGCACATTAAAAGGCTGAATCCTGTCCGCCTGTTTAATGACTTAGCAGCCTTATTCCGGGTGGGTGGTCACTCTGGGATTTGATCGTGCTACTGCAGCAAAATGTGGTTCATCTGGAGCCAGCGCCAGGAACAGCCAGAAAGGGGGGACGCGGCCCCCAAAACCCACCCTGCGCGTCACATTTTAGCTTTGCACCACTTAGGCCACTTTCTAAACCCTGTCAGCTCGCCTCTCCTCTCATGTGACCATCGCGAGAAGCGAGCCTGACTCAGCCAATTCGAGCCGGGGCCAGCTGCGGGATGGAGGCGCACCGCCGCAGGACGCGCGTTCTCACCGCGGGCGGAAACGCGGCGGCCGCGTCCGGCAGCGTTTGGATGGTGCCGGAGAGCGCGGCGCATCCTGCAGCTACATCAGGTCCTCAGCTGCGGCGTGGAGGAGGAGGAGGAGGAGGAGGAGGAGGAGGAGGACGGGAAAATACCAACCATCCGAAATATAAAAACACACAAGCCGCGTCTGGAACCGGCCATGTCGCGTCACGCAGAGATCGATCCGATCAGATAACCTTCAGATAACATTGATAAAGAAGGCTTGATGAAGCGTTTGTGCCAGTCCTGCGAAATAACAGCCACAGGTGCACGTTTATCACCTTTATTAGAGACATGAAGGTGTCAATCATGAACTCGTTCCAGATACCTGCGAGTGGGGAAATGTCTGTTCATCCTCGGTGACACAGAAAACAAAAAAAAACCCCAAGAATCAAAACTGCCCTCGTCCACCCAGCATCATCTAGAGGAAAAATAACATCCGTAAAAAGGAAAAAAAAGAGACTCGACACTGCCAGCAAAAGTACAAGCAAACCGAAAAAGGTGAAACACACAAAAAAAACCCAAAAATAAAAATAGAAACGACAAACCTGCGAGCTGCAAGAAAAGTACCAGGTTAAAAATGATTCCTTCAGATAAAGAAAAGAGGAAAGAAAGTCAAAGCAAAGGTCTGGATCGGTGAGGTCGACCCGAAATCACAAAACTCGAAGGCAAACAAGCAACACTGCAAAATGCAAACCAAAGCAACCACAACAAAAAAGGAACAAAAATGTGGGGAAAATGTCTCAAAACCACCAATCAACGCGTGAAAAATCTCAATACTGACAAAAGCTGCTCGATCGGAACAAAAGTGCAAGTGAGACCGCGTCTGCCCCCGGGACCAGAACAACTGCATGCTGGAAACTTGAAGCCTGGATGGGGGGGGGGGGGGGGGACGCTCCGAAGCACCGCGGCAATACTCAAATTCAAACACCAGCAAAAGGAGGAAAAAATGGGAAAAAAGGAGGGAAAAAAGGCGGAGAGGGGAGAAAGAGAGAGGGGAGGGGGGGCAATAGAAAAGAGCAAAAAAAAATATGCTTGTTGGAAATGTACTCACCGAGCGGGAGTAAAATGTGGCGAGAAAAATGGGAATGTGGCTCAAAAGACAGTATGGCGGTGCGAGCCGGGACGCGGTGCCTTTTCTCCAGATGTCAGCCTCCAGTTCTGTCATGTGACTCATCCGGATCCCACTTCCAGCAATGAGCGCGCGGCGTCGAACAGCTGATGCTGGAAGCTCGCGGAGTGAGAAAGCGAGTATCCGGAACCTCCCACACCGCCGCCTGCGCCGCCGCCTGCCCGCCGCCTGCGCCGCCGCCTGCGCCGCCGCCGCCGCGTCGCCCCGCTGCGCCTCTTTAAAGATGCGGGGCTCACGTGGCGTCAGCGCCGCCGCGATGTCCGCGCGCTTCCGTTCGGTGGGAGCGCGAGGCGTGCGGGGCGCCACGCGCGCGCGCGCGGGGGGCAATATTAATAACGCCCTGCGCAGTTTGACGCACGTACGGCGGGTTTAAAGGTATTTTTAGACGGGAAACGAACGGGTTCGGCGAAAAGGCTCGTGTCTGGACACCGTATTCACCCTTTTGCATCTCTAAGAGGGCAGTTTGACACGTAAAGGTCAAGACGAAGCCAGGAGTTCACGACATTTGACGTGATTGTGCCTCCACGTGGTCCCTTAACTGCTAGCGTGAGTCTAGTTTCAACACGTCCGCCGTCAAACCCACATCTCCTCCCCGGAGATGCTTCATCAGACCTGGTCTCTAACGGGGACAGTTGCTGCGTGACTGATGGACAGAGTCCTCCTGCTCTCTGAAGCCCCTCTTCAGCTGCGGCGGGGGCCACCTCGGCTCTGAAAATGGAGGTGGTCTGCACCAAATGTCTCTAGTCCAACAGTAAACCAGCACACGTCCCAGAGGGGACTATTAAACCGCCGCAGGCCGACTGTCCCACTTTAATCTCACGCCAGAGACCATTTCCAAGCGTGTCGTCTTCACCTCAGGCGGGGGATCACTGGACACCCCCTGTCCCTGTGGGGGATGAAGACGAGCCACGTTCCTCCGGCGTTTAAGCCGAGGAAGTAAACAAAGAGCAAACAGACAGAACAGATCATTGGCAACAACGTTCACTTAGAACAGGGGCACAATTTAGAGCAAGCAGCAGCATTATAGCGGCGCCAAATGACTCCTTCATTCAGCAAATACCAGCCTGAGCAGAGCTGCTCACGCTCCAGGGTCCTTTTCTTAATATGGCAGCGCTTTAAATGCACCTTTATTCTGCGGGAACCACTCCGGAGCTGCTTTGCACTTTCTTTTCCTGCCAATAAAGGTAAAGAGTAAACATGGTAGAAATCAGCAGAGCTGATCCAACACAAACATCTGTCACCGCGGCAACCCCGACACAAGCTAATAACGCTGCTCACTGCTGCTAATACCGCCCAGAAATGGCTACATTAGCCACATGATTGGTCGGCATTTGCCGTTGCTGCGGTAGAATGTTGGAATTTCATCCAAAACTGAAGGAAAAGAAGAGCGTTGCTGCAAATCTGAACCTTTGGTTTCGTCCAAAACAGCTGAATTTGTGACTTTACAGGACAATTTCAGCAGACCAGGACTTCTTTACGTTTCCATTCACAACAAAATGACGGGTCATTTTACCGTCGCGCTGCTCTTTGAAGCACACGTTGTCTTTCTGCGTGACTGTGAAGCTAAAGGAGCGCTGCAGAGCGCGTTTTCTACGTGGTGATGTGAAGGATAAACGTCGACGCTAAAGTGAAGCTCTCACATCCAAACATCTCAGCTCAGCTCTTTCACAGCAGCCAGGTTGGGCTGACCCGTTTTAACCCTCCACAACAGCGGCGAGATCCTCAGAGATAGAAAATCCGTCACCTTCCGAAGGAAAACACTCACGATTCAGCGTTCCTTTATGCTAACGCTGAAGGCTGCTGCTGCTTCGACACGACAGAATCTCCTTTCTGCTGATGCTCTCTGTCCGTGGTGCTGAACACCAGAACCAGGACCGGTTTACAGGTCCACCCCTGTGGGCCTGACCTGTAGAAACAGGCCCGAGGGGCACCTATCTCCCCCTAGAGGAAGGCAAGTGTCACTACACCATATCTGACCGCCGCCGATGCTACTTTGCTAACAAATATCAGCGATACCCCGTTCGCCGCTGATCGCACGCAGACAGGAAAGTAATATCGATGCCATTAGCGTCTGACTGCAGTTGTCAGAGGGAATGCAGCGCGGGCTGGCGTAACGCACAGCGCTGTAGACAACTGTCACCTGCATTATCACGCGCGCCGTTCGTCCACAGCCACCGTTCCCACCTTAAGCACTGGCTAAATTAATCACTCTCCCCGTCACATCCAAGCCTCCGGGAGGAGCGGCGTAAAGGCTTCACGGTCTCCGAGGAATTCGCTGGGTGTCCGTGATAAAACCTCCCTTCAAGCGCCGCGTGTTTCCCTTCCTTTATTGCCCCGTTAAGGCCTGTTAAGTTGGCAGGTTCGCTACTGTAACGTTTTTAAATCTCATTTAGCATTCCGCCTCAGCGCCCCTCGATCACCGCGGCTGTAAACCAGAGCCGACGGCCGGCGCTTCGCCACGCCAGACGTGCCGGCGCGTGATTATCGACGCCTGAAGGCGTTCGGGAACCGAGCGACTGCGGCGCGCGCGATTCCGGAAGCTAACGGAACATCTGGAAGCGAAGCAGATGCTCGCTAACAGGAGGGAGGGGCCGCGCGGCGGCGTGACATCACACCTTTTACACTAGATGGCACATTTACGCCAATTTATCACGTTACAGCCGACGCACAAATCAAGCCGGCGTAGGTGGACTACGCTCACACGTGCACGGATCCAGCCTGGCGCCGCTCGTCAGTCACGCGGTGCGTCTGGGAGGGGCCCTGGAAGGTCACCAGACCGGCCTTTATGAATATGTGAAATTAGACGCATCGATCACGCCGAGCTCGGCTCGCTAGCGCAGGGACGCCGCGCAAGGAAAATAGGCTAAACTCCACCCGGCTCCACGGCCGATAAGTCGGATAAGAGTGGGAACAGGAAACGCGGGGGAGCAGAGGCCTCGCGTTGCCTCGGGCCACGAGGAGCCAATCAGAAGCTGGGCTCCAAAACACGAGGGCGTTGGGTTCAACACGCAGAAAAGAAGGAAGGAACCTCCCTGCGAGCTGTGGCACCGCCTCACACTTCCCTGTTTTGGGCCGACGTTTTGTGCCAGATCAGACGGCTCGTTTCAGACACGCAAACACACACAAGCAGATGGACGGAACTCATTCACTTTATTGAGGCGACGGGCGGATTCGTGTTCTTTCATCAGCGTTTCCTCCAGGAGTCTGCAGAAATAGTGCAGGATATTTGAATCAAGAACAAAGGGAGCGTGCACGCGGAAGTGTGCGGGGATCTAATGCTCGTTCCATTAAACGGGATACGTTGACAAGTCTGGAGCTCCTGCTGGAAGGATTATATAGAATAATGGTCTGAATGTCCTTGGCAGCCTCCCTGTGTTGCTGCTCATATCAGCACGATTCTGCTGCTGGTTTTAAACGGAGGCGTCGCGCCCCAAAACCACAACGTGCACGTGCAGAGGGGAGACGCCGCTAAGACGCGATGCACGTGGAGTCATGAGATGCGGCGACCACATCAGGACCTTCGCCTCCGTTAGCGCTTACATTAGCATCACGGGCGCTTCAGTGGGACGCCGCCAGGTTAAATCCGGCGCCGGGATCATGGATTTGGACCTTGTTGGTCGTTTTTTCCTCCCCTCACTCGCTTCTATTTCAGTATCAAATGACCTTTAATGCCGACTCAACATCCCTCAGCCGGCAGCTTTAATTGGGAAACCATGATTCCATCCACCCATTAGCTCCGACCTCCTCGCCTCTTCCCGCTCGCAGGGGGCCGCAGCTGATCTTTGATGTTAGCCGGGTCGCCCCCGGAGTCTGGACCGGTTCATCACCGGCCTGACACACACACACACACACACACACACACACACACACACACACACACACACACACACACACACACACACACCAGTTAATTGTCTGCCACCAATTAACGGGCCGGTCTTTGGAGTGCTGGGGAACCCAGAGCTGCTCCGCCACGCCTGAAGTTTCCTTCTTTTCTGGCAAATTGCTCAGTTTCCAATCCATGTTGCTTTCCTCTCCCTCTCCGCCTCCTCGTGGACCCTCCGGGGAATGTTTCGCAGCTCATTTTTGCCACCATTTCGCCCTTTTAGAGCATTTTGAGCAACAGGCAACGACAACCTGGAGCAGCTTCTGTCGTCAACGCGTCGGGCGGCTTCTTTTATTTTTTTCCACTCGCCATTACACTTCGCAGCTCATTGGCGAATCCCTCAGAGGATCTCCGGCAGGTTTCCAACTCTAAATGGGTTTTCAGACGCTTTTAAACACCAGGATGACGTCACAGACGAATGCGGCCAATCAGGGAGCAGAAGAAGAAGATATGAAAACACTTTTTTTTTCTAAAATCCAGCAGTGAAGGAAGCTCTGGTCTCCGTGGAGACAAGCGTGGATTATAAATACGGCGAGGGCCAGTCACAGGAGACGTGAACGTTTCAGTGGCCCTCTGATCCAGACGCTAACTTGAGACCCTCCGCCGGGACATTAGCATGTTAGCACCACATCCTAAACCAACCTTCCTTTTATTTTTCCGACCCCTTAAACCCCTGAAGGCGCCGATTGTTTATGGTGGCGCTCCAACCGAACAAACAAGCGTTTAGAGCCACAGGTCAAAGCAAACGTCAACACAGAATCCAAAAAAACGGAGGCCAGGCTTCCGGAAGAACATGTGCCACCTCATTAGCAGCGGTCACATTAATTGTCTCATCGCGTGGGAATATTTTCATTTCAGAGCGGAGCCGCGGAGCCGCGGAGCCACGGAGCGCGGGGCGGCGTGACCTTTGGAGCAGCAGGACGCTCCTGGCCAGGAGCATTGTCCTACTGAGACAGGCTGATTGTGCTCCTGCCCTTTTGATAATTAATTATTAACACGAGTACACGACAGTTCATTTGTCTGCGCCGGCGTTCCGGGAGCGGCGGCCTTTCTGCACCTGTGGCTCCGCGGGAGGAACATCGCCGCACGTGTTCTCTGATCACGACAGCAGGAACCACCTTCGTTCTCCTCTCATTGGTGTCCTGGTGGGTTTCCTCATATGATCCAGGCTCCTCGGTCAGGCCCATGATGGGCCGGGTCACAGGGCGGCCCTGACCACCTCCCCTCCACCTGCTCCAGGAGATCATCCAGCTCTTCCAGACTGTCCCTCCAGCAGGTCCAGGGATGGGAACCCTTGAGCCTCCTCAGCTGAGACCTTCCTCCAAAATAAAAGCACGCTTCATAGAACTGAAGAACCCGACCTGTTGGAGTCGCCCGAAGCTCTCACAGATGGCGTCCTACGCTCCAGCATCGGGTCCTGCTGCACGCCAAGGGCCCGTTTCAGAAGACGAGGACTCGTGCTGAATTTTAATAGCTGAATTTGGGACGGCCCCCCCCACCCCGGATCGTCAGAAGAAAGAAACCATTTCAATAAATCTGATTTCTCCGTTGCGGAACCACAGGTGTGGTCAAAGTCCCGGTCACAATCTCTTCTTCAACAGTGGTTCATTTCACAGCTGAGCGCAGCGGCACTGAAGCCACCAAAGATGCATGTTTAATGTGTTCCTCGCAGAACGTCTGCTGAAACCACTAAATTAGCTCAGAAGAAGCCCGCTTGTTGGGTGTCGGTGACAGGGTGTGAGGCTTATCTCCTCCTGGTTGGATTTATGGAGGGTTTTACAGGCAGGAACGCCTTTTTGGGCGCTGCGCTAGCTCCTGCTTCAGGGAGCAGAAGCTGTCACCTGACAGTGGAAACGTGACCTTAATCTGCAGGAAAGGACTCGTCAGCAGGACATGATAATGGTCCAAATAACAAAAAAATGATCTCTTGTGTTACACACGGAAGAATAAAATGCTCTGCAACTTCTGTTCAAGCTGTGAACCGCTCGCTCCTCAGAACGGGGGGGGGGTCCAACTCTCAGGCTGTGCCAGCGTGCACGTGGGACTTGTCCCCCTGCTGCAAGACCAGTGGCCGTACTCTGCCATCCGATTCTGCAGCCGCCAATAGCTGAGCGGCCGCCTTTGGCGTCCACGGCGGTCTCACCTTAAACATGGCGGGGGGGGGGGCGGGGGGGCTCTTTCAGACTGTCGCCTGCTCTTGTCCCCGCCGCCTGCCCGGGTGTAATGAATGGCTGCTGTGACGCCGCTGGCAGGTGAGCCCTGCAGCGAGCTGACTGGCGCCCAGCCGCAGCTTTGTGCCGCTGGGCTCTGGGCATTAAAATGCAGAGCTTTGTGCTGAAGGACGCAGGTTACAGTGACATGATTTATGCACGAGCGCTTCCAGTTACTATCCTCCAATAAAAGCTTGCAAAGTGCTCTTTACGGCCCGAGTTTGGCTCATTGGAAAGAAGATAAAATCGATTCATCAATTGGCCTTTACAGGTGGGGAATGCACATGTGCGGAGGATCAAAGGAGATCAAAGCAGCGCGCACGTCCTGCCTCCGACACCTTCATGCTACCTGCTCCGCTTCGCAGCGCCGGGAAAAAGAGCCCGACTGCGACAGGAACGCCACGCGTGCACGTCGGGGAGTTGTAGCCCGAATGCTAACAACATGAATATTACAGATCCTTTCAAAACGGAGGCATCGCACACAAGAGGCTCAGCCTGCATCTAATTAGCACTCTCAGATTCTCCTCCAGCCACCCGGACGAGTCCGTTTTCTCCACAGTTTTCCGAAAAAAAAGAAAAAGGAATCGGAACGTGAAAACTGACGAAAGCGAAGCAGCCTGTTTGTGTTTTACGCCTTCGAAAAGTTCCTGTTGAACAAAAGGAGCCATTCGTTAAACACGCCGAGCACCCGTCGCCGGCAGATTTGGCAAAATTGGTCGTGTCGCTAAGCTAGCGAAGAACATCTGCATATATGGAGGCTCCCGCGGCAAAGAAACACATCATTAAATATAACACATACAGAGCAGCAGCTCAGCTGTGCCGAATCTACGTGCGCATTTAACTCTTTTCGACTTTCTTCAGCTTCTACTTCTACTTTGTGATGGAATCATCCCTGAAATCATTAAAGAGCATCAAAGCGGCGAGCAAGCGCGTTCTGATCGGCTGGAGCGAGTGTCTGTCTTAGGCTATTAAGTGTAAACTTATGGATTAAACCCGTTCATTTATCATTCCTTTCATGTTGACGTCGTTCTCTTTCTCATCTGAAGAAGAAAAATCAAAGAAGAAAAAAAAAAAAAAACAACAGCATAAAATACATGAAGCTATATTAGCTGTTTCCTGGAGCTGGAGCTTTGCTAGCTTATTAAGTTACAATTAAAGTCACAAGAACTTGAGCTCGTCAGGAAATCGGGGTCACGTCGAGGTCAGAAAGTGGAAAAACTGTCTCCGAAAAGCTCCGGCTGTCGGTGGCGGAGCCGGAAGAGGTGTGAAGGTTTCCGACGATTATCATCGAGGGTCCAGAGATGCCGGCTCACAGAGAGAGCTGCCTCGGAACGGGAGGGAAAGCTTCACGGAGGCCGAGAGGACGGTCCGATAAGGCGTCTTCAGTCCTTGCCAGGGCTTCCTCTGTGCTGGAGGAGTAATCATAAAAGGCAGGAACAGAGGTTCGGGAAGAGTCGCCCTTTTATTCCAGCCAAGACAAAATAGAAGCATCCGTCCAGCCGCTAGCGCTCAAAACCCCTGGAAGTTTAGGAATTATTAATGGGATTAAGCCTTAAGGAAGCTGAAGCCTGGGACAAACCCACGTTTCCCTTTTTTTTTCCCTTGAAATAATGGTGATGCAGCAGATGAGCGGGAGTTGACTGGCTTCAACCAGCTACCGTCTCAATGTCTCCAGCCCATAGTGTGGATTCTCTACGAGATCAGACAGCAGCTTCACTCCTGGATCCTGCAGCTGGTTCCCACTCAGGTCCAGTTCTCTGAGATGGGAGGGATTGGACCTCAGCGCCGAGGCCAGAGAGCCACAGCTGATCTCTGATAAACTGCAGTCCTTTAATCTGAAAAATGCAGGATGAGGTTATACGGTGCAGGTCTGCATGTTATCTGCGTCAGTACTAAACCTACGTTAGTTCTCAGTTGGGTCAGACCTGAATTCACGATATTCCAAGGAATTTTTTTTAATGTGGTGCATCACAGCAGTGTTGAGAACAGCCTCACTTCACCATCTTAGCAGCTGGTATATAGGTAGAAAAATGAAGACTGACCTGAGCCTCTCCAGTTTACAGTTTGGACTCTCCAGTCCAGAACAGAGCCGCTTCACTCCTGAATCCTGCAGCGTGTTTTCGCTCAGGTCCAGAACCCTCAGATGGGAGTGGTTGGACTTCAGAGCTGAGGCCAGAGAATCACAGCTGGTCTCTGATAAACTGCAGCGCCTTAATCTAAATAAAGAAGGGAAACTTTTATAAGGTTATAAGTGAAACCAGTATTAATCTGAAAGGTTAATCAAAGGCATGATCTGTAAATATTTAATTTAGTTACAGGTTAAAAAATGATAGTAATATGTAATGACCACAATTCCAACCTCTCAGGTTTGCACTGTTCCAAAGGAGAATCTATATTGTTCTGGCCCTCACTCTTCCCAGGTTCTCCCACCTCTTCCCCTCCCATCTCATCATGGAGATCCATCTCACCTGGGGCTCATCTTTAAAGGCACAACCTGTCTTAGATGACTTCCTGTCTCCCTCACCATCTCCCTCCTCGTTGGCTGGTGTCTACCAGGCACCCTCACCTAGTTTTGTCTAATTTTGGTTACCATCTGTCGGCTTTTTCATTGTCCTTAAATCAATTTATCATGAATAAGTGGTCCCCGTGTGGCCCCCCCTCCTGAAGGAACTGGGCACAACACACACTCAGAAAGTGTGAGGACCCTCGGATGGAATAATGGACATTTTTGAGAATGGTGTTTACCTCAGAGTTTCCAGTCGGCAGTTTGGATCCTGGAGAAAACCACAGAGCAGCTTCACTCCTGGATCCTGCAGCTGGTTCTCACTCAGGTCCAGTTCTGTGAGATGTGAGGGATTGGACCTCAGCGCCGAGGCCAGAGAGTCACAGCTGATCTCTGATAACCTGCAGAGCTCTAATCTGAAAAATGCAGGATGAGGTTATACGGTGCAGGTCTGCATGTTATCTGCGTCAGTACTAAACCTACGTTAGTTCTTAGTTGGGTCAGACCTGAATTCACGATATTCCAAGGAATTTTTTTAATGTGGTGCATCACAGCAGTGTTGAGAACAGCCTCACTTCACCATCTTAGCAGCTGGTATATAGGTAGAAAAATGAAGACTGACCTGAGCCTCTCCAGTTTACAGTTTGGACTCTCCAGTCCAGAACAGAGCCGCTTCACTCCTGAATCCTGCAACGGGTTGTGGCTCAGGTCCAGAACCCTCAGATGGGAGAGGTTGGACTTCAGAGCTGAGGCCACAGAATCACAGCTGGTCTTGGATAAACTGCAGCCCCTTAGTCTAAAATAACAATTATTTTGAGAGAAGACAAATAAAAATCAACATGTACCAGAGCAAAACACAGCTTACAAGCAACAAACCTCTGGTCCTGCACCGGCTTATCTGCCGTATGTTCCTATTTTGGGTTCTTTCAGGGCGGTTGGACAAGATCTACAGCGTATGTAAAGTGTGTGTAGGTCAAAATACCTTCCAAGTTTGTGAGACCACATTTCTCAATAGCACTCAACTCTTGTCAGGAGTTGGGACAAAGCGACCCACTCCTGATAGCTTGTGGGCGATGCTGCAGCGACCCTGCAATCCCTACACTCTCTGGTGAAACCAAATCAAAGGTTTTAGACACTGCTGGATGCTGGAAGGGTGGCTATAGTCTGGACGCATCGTTCCCCTGACTGCACATTTCTCCAACAATGATTGGCAGCTGGTGTCACTTGTTCTCCAGATGAGAGAAGGAAAGAGAGCCCCCCCACAGTGTGTTTGATTGCCCCACTGCAAGCTCAATGCTGCCAGAAAACATTGCAGGAGCATCAATTCCCCTCAGGGCATCAACAAGGACCTCAGGAAAAGGTGCAGCTGCCACCTACTAGAGACAAGCACACTGAGCTGAGATTCAAAGCCCTCTCCTCCCAAGAGAAGAGCTTGTTTGTTGGAGGCTCTTCTGGGCGATACCTGGTGCCACAGCTCCAGCTCAGCCCATCTCTGGAGCTGAGGTGGAGCTTAGCAAGTTTCATGGTTCTCCACCACTTCCTCTGGCTGAGGACCTTCTCAGCTGGTGGTTTCTGCTCCACCTTCCAAGTGAGCAGGTGATACTTCTGCATTCCTGCCACCAGGGTCTCTGCAGAAAGACTCTTCTCTACTGGTTTATATTAGATTGTATAAAATTAGGATTTTTGGCTGATGTCTTAGATGTTGTTGACTAAGAGCAGGTTTTTCTTTAATAACATAGAGAGATTCAATGAGAAGAGCAAATGTATTATTTTATGAGCTACTTCCACTACGATTATATACACATACTTCCATATTGTCTTAGATTGCAAGCTGCATTTATTGCATCGTTCATAGAAAGTCATATTTGTGAGGAGAAAAACTCCAATAAGGTCATTTTCTTTAATGACCATTACAACAGAAGGAGGCGATGAACAACACATTTATCTAAAAATGTGTGAAAACTTATGGATGGAAACCTTTTTAAAATGGTTGCATTGTGTAGAATTGGTGTAGAATCAACTTGTTGACTTCTGATTTGGACTCCAATGGAAGTGAGGTGCAACAATTGTGGATGCTGAAAGCTTCAGATCTTCATGAAGGTTTCTGTGGTTGGACTGTCCTGCTGCCCCTTTAAGAGGGAGGCAGGTTTGGGCTTCTGGCTGGAATGAAGCCACCTAAGATGAGAATGACTGCAGGCTTTCGGTACCAAGGTTTAACAGGGCGCTCACTTCACACTTGGGCTTTTCTCTTTTTTGGGATGGCTTTTCTCAGTAGAGAAGGGGCATGGCACACTGCAGCAGCTTTCTTTTTGGGGTTTCTAGTTTTCCTTCTGATCTTTAAAAGACAGGAAGAACCATTTTTGATTGGTCTGAATGTTTGGGCGGTTTTGTGGCCAGCCTAAAATAAAACAAGACAAATCTACAACTGATACTTCCTTTCTAGTCATTGATGACCATCCTCACATGGGGCAGATTTCCACAACCAATTTAATACTGCAAATCTGTCCTGTGTGGTCTTTTTTCTGAGAACTGTAACACTACGTTATAACAAAGATCAAACATGGAAACAGTTATTGTCTAACTAGTTACACCTGGGAAAGTACTGGATCATCTCTGACTGACCTGAGAGTCTCCAGCTCACAGAGAGGATCCTGGAGAGCACCACAGAGCAGCTTCACTCCTGGATCCTTCAGCTTGTTCCAACTCAGGTCCAGAACCCTCAGATGGGAGGGATTGGACCTCAGCGCCGAGGCCAGAGAGTCACAGCTGATCTCTGATAAACTGCAGCACCACAGCCTGGAAAAGGAATAAATGGGGCAAATAAAAACACATTTCTAAATCTGAAAATGAAGAGAAAAGCAGAAAACGTAAAGAAATTTAGAAAAGACCAACAGAGGCCTCCTGACCTGAGCGTCTCCAGTCTGCAGTTTGGATGCATCATTGCAGAAGACAGTAACTCTACGTCGGCATCTGTCAGGCTTTGGTTCCAGCTTAAGTCCAGCTCCCGTAGATGAGAAGGGTTTGACGTCATTGCTGAGGCCACAACTTCCCAATGACTCGTTGAAAGAAAACTACCAGGCAGTCTGTTGTGTATGAAACAAAAATAGTGAGTCAAACTTTGGGATTTCTCATCAACTCATCTGAGAATCTACCTCAACACAAATGTAGCTCATTTCCTGGAAAAGCTAAATTCAACACCGTAGAGCAACAGTTTGAACGACCATCAGATCTGAAATGCAACTGAATTATTCTCAACATTTGTCTTATTTTAGAACAGCTCATAATTACTCAATATTTAAAATGATTGTAGCAAATGGTTTAAAGAAACGTGCATCTTTTTATCTGTCTATCGGCTCTTTGGATATTTTGCATTTCATCCAATTTGTACGATGGTGCGTCAAGTCTTAATTCAGCGATCCGATCGATGACATCAGAGTCTCTGGTTGCATCGATTGCCCTCAGCTTCTGTTCTATCTGCCTGTTTCCCTTCAAATCATTTTCACTGCACCTTTTGTTGCTAGTGATGAAGTTGCCACCTAACGGGTGTGGAAAGGCTCAAACAACTTTGGGGTCACATAAAGGCTCCAAACGGAACCGCCACAAAGACCTAAAACACCCATTTAAACCAACGAGGCCGGCTGTTTTTACGTTGAACAAATGAAGCAAAATAGTCACGTGTCATTAGTTAAAATGTGTTTTTCTGTCGTTAGAATACGATGTATACAAACAAACAAAAGTTATTAATGACATGACAGTAATTGCATGATAGTCAGTTAACTTGTGGCTCCTATTATTCCTGCCTTATGTTGGTTTGTCTGGATTGACCTTGAACTTATATCCAGCCAGTGTTGAACATTTCTGGATGAATTGTTGTTGTTTTTAATTTATGGACCTGGAATGGAAATAAAGAATTGAAGGAATGACCACTGGAGGGGGTATTGCTACCTGACATGATCCACTCGCTTGATTTAAACGCCGATGTCCGGCCCCAAAAATCTTTACTTACACGACCTTCCTGCAGTTCCTCACAGCTGGAATCAGGCGACGTCGTCCGTCCTCTGAGGTTTTGTACTGACACTGTTCAGCTCATCCAGAACCTCCTCTGACATCTGCAGCAGGTAGGCCAGAGCTGAACAGTGGATCTCTGACAGTCTCCTCTCTGATATCTCCCCTGACTTCAGGAACTCTTGGATCTCCTGATGGACTGACTGATCCTTCATCTCCATCAGACAGTGGAAGATGTTGATGCTTCTGTCTGGGGAGAATTCATCACTGTTCTCCTCCTTCAGGTTGTTGAGGACCTTCTGGATGGTTTCTGGGTGGCTGTTCCTCTGATCCAACAGTCCACCCAAGATCTCTGATTGGACTCCAGAGAGAGACCATGAAGGAAGCGAACAAACAAGTCCAGGTGGCCATTTTTACTTTTGAGAGATTTCATTAGTGCTCTCCTGAGGAAGTCATCAAGAGATGTGGCTGGATTGTTATTAAACAACCCAACAAACCTGGAAAAGTCGTTTGGTTCAGAATATTCTAGGAACTGACTTATAACCACTGTGTCTTTCCTGGTGTAACAGTGGAACATGTAGACGGCAGCCAGAAACTCCTGAATGCTCAGATGAACAAAGCAGAGACTAGACTGATTTCTGGAAGATCACACTCTCTCTCTTGAAGATCTCTGTACAAACTCCTGAGTACACCGACACCTCGGAGACGTCCAGTCCACATCGCTCCAGGTCTTCTGAGTAGAACATGATGTTTCCTTTCTCCAGATGTTCAAACGCCAGCCGACCCAACTTCAGAAGGAGTTTTTTATCAGCCTCAGTCAGTTCCTCTGGTCTCTCTGCTTTCCTCCATACTTCTGCTTCTTCCTCTTTATCTGAACCCTCAGGAAGTGTGAGTAGAGGTCAGTCAGGGTTTTGGGCAGCTCTCCTCTCTGGTCTCTGGTCATCATGTCCTCCAGAACTATAGCAGTGATCCAGCAGAAAACTGGGATCAGACACATGATGTGGAGGCTCCTGGAGGCCTTGATGTGTGAGATGATTCTCTTGGACAGATCTTCATCACTGAACCTCCTCCTGAAGTACTCCTCCTTCTGGGAGTCAGTGAAGCCTCGTACTTCTGTGATCCTGTCAACACACGAGGGAGGAATCTGATGGGCTGCTGCAGGTCTGGAGGTGATCCAGATGAGAGCTGAGGGAAGCAGGTTCCCCTGGATGAGGTTCACCAGGAGCACGTCAACGGACGATTCTTGTGTGACATCAGAGATGACCTGATGGTTGTTGAAACCCAGTGAAAATCTGCTTTCATCCAGGCCATCAAAGATGAACAGAAGTTTCCAGACAGTCAGATCTTCTGCTCTGATCTTCTGTAATGTTGGATGGAAAACATGAAGCAGTGAGAGAAGACTGTGCTGCTCATCTCTGATCAAGTTCAGCTCCCTGCATGAGAGTGGAAGCACCAGACTGATGTCTTGGTTCTCCAAACCTTCTGCCCAGTCCAGACTGAACTTCTGCACTGAGAAGGTTTTTCCAACGCCGGCGACACCGTTGGTCAGAACCACTCTGATGTGTCTCTGTTGCTCAGATAAGACTTTGAAGATGTCCTGGCACTTGATTGGAGTGTCCTGGATGTTCTTCTGGGAGGTTCTCTCAAGCTGGCTCACCTCATGTTGTGTGTCCACCTCCTCACTTTGTCCCTCAGTGATGTAGAGCTCAGTGTAGATCTTGTTCAGCAGGGTTCCACTTCCTGCATGAGTTCCTTCAGTCACATGTTCACATCTTCTCTTCAGACTCATCTTATGACCTTCTATCACCTCCTGCAGATCACTTCCTGAAATAAGTAAACCAATGATTTCCATCTATAATAAATCATCAACACAACTACAAATTCATGACATCACAAATTAAATCTCATATTGAACAGTTTTACTTGTTTGGGCTTCATTTCAGCATCTCCAGATCTGCTTCCAGATTGTGAACAAGAGGACTCTCCTGGTGGAGCTGCCTGGTCCCAGTTTGATAGGATGTGCCCCCCTCTCACTATGAAACACATCTCTATTAGTCCTTTGATTTATAGGATGAAAGAACCTGATCAAGACTCAATATTGTTCCAGCATTTATGTCTGAATTCATCTTTCAGTTTAAACCTGATTCTTGTTTCTAATCAACAATATTCACATTAAGTCTGTAACTATATGACTGTCTGAGGTTTAAGTGTTAAACATCTCCAATAATAAAACACACAACCTGCTGCTGTTAATGTGACTAACAGCTGCCACACAAACACATCATCACGCTTTAGTTTTCTTACATTTCCTCTGAACTTCTGAAGTCTATTGTTATCTTTGGAGTGGTCACTCTTCAGGGACACCCAGCTGGGCACTGTGGACTCTGCTCTGTCCTCGTCCATCCTGAGGAAACATCAGAATAGTGATGAGACTGTGATGAAGGTAAATAATCTGGAGAGGTTGTAGTTCAATAATCCCAATTCACTGCATTTTTATCAAACAGGAACATTTCTAATCCATTCTGGATAACAACTGAATCAATAAATCAATGATGTCTCTATCATTTTCATGTTTTCAGAGTTTAAGCTGCTTTTTTTAACTGTTCCCTGCAGTGAGAAAAGAACTGGCACCTTTTCCAGCCCCTCATCCTGCAGCACTGAATGTGCTCTAAAGTTCTTTCCAGAGCAAACGTCTCTGCACTTGCAGCAACATGTTGTAGTCATGGATCCGTGAGGAGAACCGGATACAGGAAACGCCCCCACTTTGATCCCAAAACCCAACTGGTGGCCAACGGTGGTCCGGCAACGACGGGGACGCTGGTCCATCGGGCCACAACACTGGTTTTCCACAGGCCAACATGGTGAAAGGACTGTCTTCAGCTCAGCCACTAAATTATCTGGTGCTACATAAACATACTAGTCAGGACTTTTTAACTTCCCTCCTTTGTTCCCCTCTTCAATTATTTCTATGATCCAAGTCCTCAAAGATCACTGCTCTCTTTAAAATAGATGAAAGAAATGACACCCACTCCTGCATTTCTTTCACAGTGGTTCCACAACATAGAACAATAAACCACTGTGAGAAAACGTGCAACATGAACCCAAAATCCTGTTGGTGTCCTGTGATCCTGTGTGGATTTAGTTATTTAGTTTATTGTCTTAAATTGGTCCGGCTGAGAGATGCTAACTTGCACACGATTAGATGTTGTTTGACAGGTAATACCAAAATATCCAGCTGTGACCTGGACTGTTGAACAGCTCTAATGACTCTAAGAGCTTTTCACCTGTCACAAAAAAGTTTTAAAATGTTGTTAATACCTGTTAAGACTCTCTAACAACGTTAACAGCACAATACTCACTTTACACTCACCTTGTCGCTCTCCCTGCTTCGTCTGAACAGAATACTTTCACTTTTAAAACCTAATCAGCAGCTTTATGGCGTATATATTACTACCATTAAAGCGTTCTGGGAGGGTTCAAAGTTCTTTTAGGATCAGTAGCAAAGAGCAGAAAAATAAAAAAACTTCACTTAGAAAGACTATTCAACTATAACTAAAGCCAGACTATAAGAAAGTTAAATAAGACCGATTCATTTATAATGTATAACGATGTTTTGTGCTAAAACTAAATATGAAGTCTCGTGTTGAATTTTCTTAAGCCAAGAATTCTTCAGCTCTATGCAGCTCTTCAATAGTAACAAAAATGTTTTCAAATCTTGATTTTATCTCCAAACACAACTGTCAATTCTTTTCAATAATGCTCTTCGTTTACTCACCTTGTCGGTCTTCAGTCTTCCTGCTCAGTCTGAACGGAATACTTTGACCTTTCCTTTTTCCTCTGTTAATGAACAACTTTATGGCTGTTGATTAATATTCCACTACTATAAAAGCATTCTGGGAGGGTTCAAGATGAAAAGTTGTTTTGCTATTTTAATGCCCTAAATATGTTTTTGCATTTAAATGAAAACTGACTAACTGAGTTAAATAAATAAATTAGATTTATGATGCTTGACAGATTTGAAAGACTTGTAAAAGCAGCATATTTCTGCAGCCCTGGAGTCCAGGAGGAGCAGCAGAGGTCAGAATGTGTCGGAGCGCGTTTAACTATTGTCTGCAGTTCCACGCGTGTCCACCGGGTGGCGGTAAAGCACCACATGATATTTCTCCTTTTTGGAACTTCTTCAGCTGCGTTGAGCTTTAAATCTTCACCTGTCGCTCCCTTTAAGCTCTAAACTTTGCGGTTCTGTGTGTAGTTTGTTGGTTTGAATATTTTTGATGAATTCTGATGATGAGTGACTGTCAATGACCAATAGAAAGTTCGTCCATTGTTCTCCTGCGTCACACATTTCCATTATTTATTGTCATTTTTGGGTCTAAACTGGACCAGTTCTGTGAGCTGTTTTGCTTTTTCTGTGCACCAGATGTTCCAGGCAGGTTCCATCATCGGACACAGACGGAGACAGGTCACGTGACAACAGTCAGCCTTTAGTTCTTTATTACAGGAGGATCTGGTTTATATACAGACACGTATCTGCAAAATACTAAAAAGTCTATGAACCCAAAGTGCTAAAAAGTCTACATCCACGCACACGCGTGTATTAAGTGTTTATACACACGTGTGCGCGTACGTGCACACTGTATATTCATCTAATAACTGTTAGTTTCTAAAACAGCAAAGTAGAGTCACTGAGGCACGGCTTCACCTCCTTTACACCGAGGTTTCCCTGAGCAGGTGTGATGAACTGTTGCAGGAGGAAAAGCATGGAACATGTTAATAACCGGACACAACAACACTCAGGTTTATTGTCTGACGGCATCAGTGTCTCTGGTTGCATCTGTCTGAGGAGCATTGTGAAACCAGGAGCAGTGTAAATGAGGGGGGGGGGCAGTGAGTGGATGCTGCATTCATCAAACACACAATAGTCAGAAGAGAAGAAGGAAGAACAGAAGCCCGTGTTCCTCAGTGTTGGTGTGGAGACGCCTGTTTGGAGGAGCAGGAAGCAGGCTGGACTCTTCCAGCTGGCTTTAATGCCACTTCTCTTCTGAGAACCTCCCAGCAGCTTTCTCTCCACCATCTTTTTACGCTGAAGCTTTTTGATCATTTCAGGTCAGATGTTCTTGGACTGAGGTTAAACATGTTTGTTCTTGTGCTCGGAGCGAACCGACGATCCTCTAAAGTCAGGCATCCTAAAGGTGGATGTTTCCTGAGGCCTGGAGGCTTTAAAGTGGCGCTTTTACCCACTTGTCCTCGTTCTGTTGGAAACTTGATCCAAAAACCTTTTCTGGAGCTTCATGTTCTGCTTTTTTGAAGGAATGAAATGGTTTCATCAGCGCTGCGGGGGCTGAGCAGGCTTCATAAATCTGAAGCTCTGAGATCCTTTAAAGATCTCCTGGAATCAGCAGATGGGGGTTTGATCCAAAACTGTAAGAATCAGTCAAGCTATCAAATCTTGACTCAGTCCAAGCGTGAACCAGTCCATCCAGAGCTGATTATGGCTCAGCCAGGAGGAAAGCACGGCCTGGGGGGGTTCATATGGAGCAGGCACACTCTGGCTCTATTGCTACTGAAAACAGCCCTTCAGCACAGCAGCCTGAAATACAGTTCTGGAGAACACCTGTTCCCAACAGAACCTGTTTAAAACGGGACCAGTAAAGATGCCCGGCGTGACCACGACCACGGGGAGGGGGGGGGGCAGAGACAGGCGGTAACGCCGCTGCCCACCGATTCACCTGGAAACAACAAAAACCCCAGCAGCTTGGACCCAATATGGCAGCGTGTTCCTCAGAAACGCTCCTCAAACTCTCCCCACAGCTTCATTGCTAAACAGGATTTGGGTTTTTTGTCCGTGCTAAATGGAAAGTGTTTGTCCTTTGGTGGTCCAACAGGACCACGATTTGGATGGATGGATGATTTGATGTTATTGAGAATAAAAACAGCTGAAAATGGAAGCGGAGATGTTTCAGAGCACCAGAGTTCAGAAAGAGTTTCTAATCAAACACCGCCTGTTGGGAATGATGAATGGATGCATTTTTATTCATCTGGTGAATAAAAGACTACGTGGTGTTAGACTGATTATTAATTATAATTGTTAGACTGGTGTTGGATTTAAAAAGTCTCAATATTTGCCAACAGCCGCACGCTTTAAGAATTTACCCCGTGCGTGAATAATTCAGAATGAAGAGGGGCGCAGAAGAAAAGGTCGTTCCTCTACGTTTCTGCAGCGACATCACAGTTGTAGAGGGTGTTAGCGGGCGCTAACCAGAGCCAGCACAGCTCACTTCCCTCCCGCCGCTGATGCTAGCTGCAGATTCTTAAAGAGTTTCCCCGTTGAAGCTTAAGGGATCCCTCCAGGGCCGGCCGGGGCGAAGGGCCTGTCATCCTGCCTTATGAAGTGCAGCAGCTTCTTTCTTCTCCTCGCCCTGCCATATTTCTATTTAGCAGGTCTGCGGCCGTGCAGGCTTCCGAAAAACGGATCAGAGTGGATGGTTTGTGAAAAGGGAGGCAGCCGCGGTGAATATGCACTCGCCAAATCAACGCCCAGGACGCACCCTGCGGAGGTCAAGGTGAACCCGAACGGGATCCGCGTGAAGCACAGGGAAGCACTCGCTGCTCCTTCCTGTCGCGCCCGCCGTGCCAAAGGTTCCCTGTTTATCTGTGAGAGGGGACAGCGAGCACGAGTAATACCCCACGTGCACCCCCACGTGCACCCCCACGTGCACGCGTGGGGCGGCGTTCTGCGTCTCTTCCGAGTTCAAGCGGCCTCTCTTGCTGCCCGTACGCTCGCGCCTCCTTATTTAGATTAACAAACGTAATAAATCCATCATTCAATCCGCATCCATTGTGGAATTGATCCACTTCAATTCCAGGAAGTGCTCTTTGTTGTAAACACAGCATTATTTATCAGGAAGCCAAAGTGTCGTGTCTCATTAAGGACAGCTAAATGGGATTTGGAGTAAATATGGCGCATGGATAGCGCGATTTACATCGGCTTATTTATTTGTGATCCCGCTATTATGGAAAGCATGGTAGCAATCTCATCATCATTCATTCTGTAATTAACTCCCTCTTTCTTTATCTGCTGGAAGAACGTCTTAATTGCCTCCCAAACCAGAGCGCCGCCCCTCCCCCACCCCTGCAGCTTGATGGAGGAGGAGCTACAGCTTCATTTAATGTTCAGTCATTAAAGAACCTTTACTGTGGAACCCTAAACTGCTCTTCAAACAACACCAGGAATAACATCTGGGCCCAAACACCGGTCGGGGACGTTTATAGCCGCGTTACTGGGTCAAATAAATCACGCTAACGCCAATAAAACGTTAAATTTAGCTTCGCTGGCATGCTGTGTGGTTCAAAAACGATGACACTTTAAACTTAATGGCAGCAACGATCCCATTACACATGCCCCAACACACACGCGCTAACGTTCAAGCACACGTGTAGCGCCACACACGCCTGCCTCACAAGTTCCAGCCAACACTGAGTGATGCTGCTGCATCTGCATGATGGTTTATTCATGCTATCAGGGCTGTATCCATTCACGAGTGATCGTATTCCTCTGCGGGCCTCCTGAGCAGGTCTGCCTCAGATATGGGAGAGATCTGACCGGAGGGGGGACGCGGCGCCGCAGGACCTATCGGAAGCCGTCATACTGGTCAGCAGCAACGCTAGCAGGAGCGTGAGGCACGTCCCAGGGTGGGAAGGTGCGCATTAGCATTAGCAACAGATGGCTCATCTGCATGTCAACAGGAGCAAAGCTCAATGCCTTGAAGAAGTTTTGGAAAGTTTTGGAAGAGTCCAGGCCTCTTCCTGCCCTGACCAGATGGCTTTTTTATCCTCTCACCTCCCCAAAGCTCTTCCTTATCACTGAGCCTAAAAACTGCCCCCTGTGGCTTTTTATCTGCATTCAGGGAACTCGATGCCCACTAGCAGCTCCCCGATACATGATGGGATGTCCCGTCCTAATTGCCAGAATCAGTTTCTTACCAATATTGAGTTGCTGCACATTAAAAGGCTGAATCCTGTCCGCCTGTTTAATGACTTAGCAGCCTTATTCCGGGTGGGTGGTCACTCTGGGATTTGATCGTGCTACTGCAGCAAAATGTGGTTCATCTGGAGCCAGCGCCAGGAACAGCCAGAAAGGGGGGACGCGGCCCCCAAAACCCACCCTGCGCGTCACATTTTAGCTTTGCACCACTTAGGCCACTTTCTAAACCCTGTCAGCTCGCCTCTCCTCTCATGTGACCATCGCGAGAAGCGAGCCTGACTCAGCCAATTCGAGCCGGGGCCAGCTGCGGGATGGAGGCGCACCGCCGCGCAGGACGCGCGTTCTCACCGCGGGCGGAAACGCGGCGGCCGCGTCCGGCAGCGTTTGGATGGTGCCGGAGAGCGCGGCGCATCCTGCAGCTACATCAGGTCCTCAGCTGCGGCGAGGAGGAGGAGGAGGAGGAGGAGGAGGAGGCGGAGGAGGACGAGGAGGAGGACGGGAAAATACCAACCATCCGAAATATAAAAACACACAAGCCGCGTCTGGAACCGGCCATGTCGCGTAACGCAGAGATCGATCCGATCAGATAACCTTCAGATAACATTGATAAAGAAGGCTTGATGAAGCGTTTGTGCCAGTCCTGCGAAATAACAGCCACAGGTGCACGTTTATCACCTTTATTAGAGACATGAAGGTGTCAATCATGAACTCGTTCCAGATACCTGCGAGTGGGGAAATGTCTGTTCATCCTCGGTGACACAGAAAACAAAAAAAAACCAAGTGGCCAACGGTGGTCCGGCAACGACGGGGATGCTGGTCCATCGGGCCGACAACACTGGTTTTCCACAGGCCAACATGGTGAAAGGACTGTGCACCGTTTCATTTTAAAGAGCTGATGAATTTCATTTTTCACGATAGTAGAGGCTAATACCCACAAAATGATGTTTTGTATGGTTGTGAAATGTTCTAAGGCAGAGTTATGTGGTTCAGAAAACCTTACTTTAAAGGTGAGCCTTGAGGTCCAATACCGAAGTTTTCAGGCTTGTCTTTGAACCTGTCGCTCTTCATGGACACACAGCTGGACACTACGGACTCTGCTCTCTCTTCCTCTTCCATCACACATTCGCTCATTTTTAAATGTGAGTCTAAACGGTGAAGCAGGAACAGTCTGCTGACACAGAAAAGAAGATTAAAGAACATGATTCTCAGCATGAAGACAAGCAGAGGTCTGTCCAATGACGTATTGTCGGCTCATTCACATCCAAATCTATTATATGATGTCACCCTGTACATCATACAGGTCACATATATATTGGAAAAAGTTTTGGGACATCTTAAAAGTTTACACCATGTTAAACATAAAATAGTTGTGGAAAAAATGTTTCTCCTGGGTGTTTCAGAAGGTGCGGTGGCATTAGACGGACGCACACAAATACAAATTAAATAATTTTTTATCTGGTTATGGTTTACAAGAAAACTTAAATTCTTTCAAGATGTCAGTTCTCAACATTAAGTTCAACAAATAAGATGAGAATGCATTCAAAACTAAACAGAAATACGTCATCACATCATCAAAGTGGGTCAAATGCAGCATCATCTTCTGTCATCTCAGACAGGATTCCAAGAAGAGGATCTTCATTTTCAACAACGCACCTTGACATCTCATCATGGCTCGTCTGTCAGATTACAAGCAGCTTTTTTTGATCAGGCGCATCATGTTTCTCACCAACACATGATGGTGCTGGAAAAAACATCTGTAGCCTGACCTATAGGTCAAAACTCTGCATGGCGTGCACAGCTACTAGTTGCAGCTGGTGGTTGTGGCGGAGGAGATCCCAAACATATCTAGCAAGCTTGTTTTGGAGCAGAGCTTGTCCACCACCTCTGACCCCACTCATCACAGAAGTCCCACCATATCCATGGCCAGGTGTGTTGGCAGCATTGGAGCCAGCCTCAGGAAAAAGGTGTGTCAATATCTCAGAAGTGATGATCAAGTTGCCACAACCCAACAGAAGTCAAGCAACCCAACATGCTGAATAGAATAGATGACACACAGCAAAGGGCAAAAACACCCAATTCTGCTCAGACTAATCTTATCTGACCACATGTACAGGACCAAAAATATCAAAACACCATGGGTTTAGGTTTCGTTTCGTTTTCTTGACTGCTTCATTCAAAACAGAACACATTTCATAAATCCATAATAACAAATTCATATTCCACAAAGAACCAGTTGTTAAAACAATAAAATGGAATGCCTTGATCTCTCCCTCTTTCCATACTCTCCTTTTTTAAATAAAGGATTGATTGTCCCCTGGTGGAGGGACAAAGAGAGGAGGCTAAAACTGTCGCGTTTGTGTCCCTCTTTCCGTGGATTTTTCCACTAACTGCAAATAATATTGTCGACTTATTGTGAGTATTAAAATGTGCTTCCTCAGCCTCTAAAATGTTGGCTCAGGGTTAGCGGAAAACGCAGTTAGAGGAAACACGCTACAAAGTTTGATCATCCGTCACAACATTCCCGTCGACCAGCCGCAATGTGCGTCCGAAACAC
>NW_026621951.1:20000-35686 GCF_003711565.1 Takifugu flavidus | reverse complement strand
AACCAGACTTCTCTGACTTCTTTAAAGCGCCAGTGGGGGACGTCATTCCTGCCAAGAACCATGAGGATGATGAGGAGCAGCTTAGAGGAAGAGTTTCTCCGTGATCGTAACAAGAGGAGTCGTGACAAACACTGGGGGGGGGCAGAGGGGAAGGGGGGGTCTGAACAGGACCTGAAATGAGGTGAGGGCGGGGCCAACAGACCGCTGAAACCATGCTGCCCCCCCCCATCACACAACTGGTCGCTTCTACGTCGCCACCAGTGTGCGTTGTGTGTGTTCTGGTTGTGTGGTGTGTGTTCGTGTGTGTGTGTTCGTGTGTGTGAGAGAAGTTAACAGCAGATTCCATCATCAAGCATTCACACACACTCTCACACACACCGACTAACGTGCACAGTAGAACGACTTCATCTCACAGTTTATTTGTTTCCCAGAGACAAAGAACCGTGATGATGTCATCAGCGTGCGCCACATGCTGGGGTCATGTGGGCGGGGTTAGGGTTGAGCTCAAAGCAAAGATAACAAAATGAAAATGGACTGGGGGGGGGGGTAATACACACGCAGACATGAGGGAGGGGCATTTTTACCTTGCCGGGAGATGAACGAGCTAGCTAGAGAGCCACGTAGCTTATATCCTGCTTCCCAAAGAAAGACGGAAGAAAGAAAAGACATGGAAAGAAAAGAAAAGAAAAGCAGCGTGAAGATCCTGAGGTAGAGAGGTGGAGGCACACACCACACACACACGCACGCACACACACGCACACACACACGCACGCACACACACACACACACACACACTCATACTACTGTATATACTACAAATATAGATGCTAATACTAACCCTAAAATAGCACAATACTAAAACTAACAACAACAACAACAATAACACTGTGGGCCTGATTCACTCAGCTAAACTGTCGTTGCCATGGTGAAAAGGAGCCAAATAAACACCTAAACTCTCCAACAGACAAATGTGATCTGTTTTAAAGGAAACGCCGTCGGGACAAAGAAGGTGGCCGAGCTGTCATCAGGACCAGGGACCAGGTCTGGACCCGCCGCTGGTTCTCCAGAACCGCTGAATTACACACGTTTCTGCTCCCAGTAGTTTGGCCCAGATTGGACACGTCCTCAGTGGACACGTCCTCAGTGGACACGTCCTCAGTGGACACGTCCTCAGTGGACACGTCCTCACTGGACACGTCCTCACGGACACGTCCTCAGTGGACACGTCCTCAGTGGACACGTCTTCAGTGGACACGTCCTCAGTGGACACGTCCTCAGTGGACACGGCCTCAGTGGACACGTCCTCAGTGGACACGTCTGATCTTGAGAGAATCAGGCCCAAAGTGCACTAATATCAGCACTGATAAGTTACTAATAACTGGACTAATACTACTAATTCCACCAGTACCAGTCAATGCCTAACACCCCCCCAAACACACAACACACACAACCCCCCCAAAACAACACACACACACACACACACACCCCCAAACACACACACACACACCAACACACACAACACACTCCCCCCCCCCCAAACACACACACACACACACCCCCAAACACACACACACACCTCCCCTTTATGAAAGCATCGCTATGTTTCCAGAGCGGCAGGTTAAATTTGGAATGTGTATGAGGATTATGGGGTAGAAGCTGGTTAGGGGGTTAAAGGTAGGGGGCGGGGAAGGGGCGGGGCTTAGTGCTTACCTGGCTCCACATCGTGCCAGCTGCTGGCCTGGCTGCCGCTGCCTGGGGACCGACCCTGACCCGGGTAGTACGACTCCTCGCCGGGGCTGTCCACGTCCTCTTCCATACACTTTATCCTCTTCGCAGAGCTGGTTGCACACACACACACACACGCACACACACCACACACACACAACACACACACATTTAGTTTTGCGATATAACACACACACATACACACCCGCGTGCGCTTGCAGGCTTTGCCCTGACCTCTGCTGTTAAATCAATGTGGTCACAAGAGTCGTCTGTCTGTCTGCTGAGATACCTGCCTGCAGCACACACACACGCGCACCGCACGCGCACGCGCACGCGCACACACACGCACACACACAAGTAAAACCACTGACTCAGATTAGAGTGTTTCTATATGTTTCCTGTCTTTTTACTCTCTCTCTCTCTCTCTCTCTCTCCAACTCCATACACCATTCCAGAGAGCTTACAAGAGCAACAAGCACACACTCTCATACACACTCTGACACACACTCTCACACACTCTCACACACACTCTCATACACACTTTCACACACTCTCACACACACTCTGACACACACTCTCACACACACTCTCATACACACTCTGACACACACTCTCACACACACTCTCATACACACTCTCATACACACTCTGACACACACTCTCACACCACACTACACACACTCTCACACACACGAATGATGTTGGGTGTGTTTGTTATGTTACAGTTTTCATTCATGCTTCATCATGCAGAGACAGTGTGTGTGAGGGGGAATATGAGCATCTGTCTCTGCCTGTCTGTCTGTCTGTCTGTCTGTCTGCCTGTCTGCCTGTCTGTCTGTCTGTCTGTCTGTCTGTCTGTCTGTCTGTCTACCTTCCTGCCTGTCTACCTTCCTTCCTGTCTGTCTACCTTCCTTCCTTCCTGTCTGTCTACCTGTCTGTCTGTCTGTCTGCCTTCCTTCCTGTCTGTCTGCCTGTCTGCCTTCCTGCCTGTCTACCTTCCTTCCTGTCTGTCTGCTTCCTTCCGTCTGTCTACCTGTCTGTCTGCCTGTCTGCCTTCCTTCCTGTCTGTCTGCCTGTCTGCCTTCCTGCCTGTCTACCTTCCTTCCTGTCTGTCTGCCTGCCTGTCTTCCTGCCTGTCTACCTTCCTTCCTGTCTGTCTGTCTGCCTGTCTGCCTTCCGCCTGTCTACCTTCCTTCCTGTCTGTCTGTCTGCCTGTCTGTCTGTCTGTCTGCCTTCCTGGCGTCTACCTCCTTCCTGTCTGTCTGTCTGCCTGTCTGCCTTCCTGCCTGTCTACCTTCCTTCCTGTCTGTCTACCTGTCTGTCTGTCTGGCTGCCTTCCTGTCTGCCTTCCTGTTGTCTGTCTGCCTTCCTGCCTGTCTGTCTGCCTTCCTTCCTGTCTGCCTGTCTACCTTCCTTCCTGTCTGTCTACCTGTCTGTCTGTTGTCTGCCTTCTGTCTGCCTTCCTGCCTGTCTGTCTGCCTTCCTTCCTGTCTGTCTGTCTGCCTTCCTGCCTGTCTGCCTTCCTTCCTGTCTGTCTGCCTGTCTACCTTCCTTCCTGTCTGTCTGTCTGCCTTCCTGCCTGTCTACCTTCCTTCCTGCCTGTCTACCCTCCTTCCTGTCTGTCTACCTTCCTTCCTGTCTGTCTACCTGTCTGTCTGCCTGTCTGCCTGTCTGCCTTCCTGTCTGTCTGCCTTCCTTCCTGTCTGTCTTCCTGTCTGTCTGCCTGCCTGTCTTCCTGTCTGTCAGGGTTCAAGTATCTTTTTCCACTATTGCATTAAAGCTAGTGAACGAGTATAAGACCTGACAGGTCATGTGACCACCAGTACGCTGCACACCTAACCCTAACGAGAGGACGTTTACACAGTGTGTGTGTTGTGTAAACACGATATCTGTTTTCTGACAGCCTACAGCATGTGTGTACGTGTGTGTGTGTGTGCTTGTGTGTGCGTGCGTGTGTGTTGTGTGCATGGTGGCGTGCGTGCGTGTGGTGTGTGTGTGTGTGCATGTGTGCGTGCGTGTGTGTGTTTACCCAGAGGAAGAGGTGCTCGGCAGTGGTCTCCTCATGGCTCCTGGACTCATGCTGTAGTAGGAGGAGCTATCCAAGTCTGCTAATGAGAAGTTTGGACCGGTGCCGGCAGCAATGGGTTGCTGGGGGGGGGGGGGGGGGGGGGGAGGAAAAGAGAGATAGAGAGAATCTTTGTTGTCAAACTCTTCAATTTGAAAATCCTGCTGAACAAAGGAAGCAATCAGCTTCAAACCCGGACATCCATCTCGCCCCTCGCCTCCGGCCTGCCTCCGCCCCCCCTTCATCGTTTTATTGATGGAGAGCATGATGGTGTGATGAGATGAAAGGAGGAGGAGCACTGACAGGACCTGCTGAGGAGTTTTCTGCTGAGCTCAGCACTGTGAGGGAGTTCTATTTATCACTGTGAGCCCTGCAGACACACACACACTCAGGTACACACACACACACACACACACACACTCAGAGTCAGAACACAGCTGTGCTGTAGATGTGCATACAGGTGAACAGCTTCACCTGTAGCCATGCCGGTACCCGACACCTGTACCAGTGCCTGTTCCTCCACCTGTCACCTGTAGGGGGCGGTGCTGCTGCTAAACTTCCGGATTGTTTCTATACCTGAACACCGCCACCTGGCGGCCAATCACGGAGTCCAAAATATTTTTAAAAATCCTGAAAAAAGCCTGATTTAAAAATAAGATTAAAAACAACTTAAAAACAAGATTGAATCGTCCAAGTCTAGCAAAGACCTTACTGGACCACACCACTGGAAATGACATCACTTCCTGTCAAAGGGAAATTCTATCAATTTTAATCAATCAATATTTAGAAAAAACTGTCAAAACAAAGTTTACAACTGAAGAGGGAGAAAGGAAGAGAGGAGAGAGTGATGGGGGAGAGAGGGAAGGAGGAGGAGCGGGAGGAGGGGAGAGAGAGAGAGAGTGAGGGGGAGAGAGAGAGAAGTGGAGGGGGACGAGAGGAGCCGAGAGAGAAAGTGATGGGGGAGAGAGAGAGGGGAGAGTGATGAGGGAGCAGAGGGAAGGAGAGGGGGGAGAGGAGAGAGAGAGTTAGAGGGGGAGAGAGAGAAGTAGAGGGGGAGAGAGAGAAGGAGAGGGGAGAGAGAGAGAGTGAGGGAGAAGAGAGAGAAGTAGGGGGAGAGAGAGAGTGTTAATGGGGAGAGAGGGAAGGAGATGGGGAGGAGAGAGAGAAAGTGATGGGGGAGAGAGAAGTGAGGGGGAGAGAGAGAGGAGTGAGATGATGGGGGAGAGAGGGAAGGAGAGGGGGGAGAGAGAGAGAGAGGGAGGAGAGAGAGAGAGGAGTTTGGTTGAGGTGAAGTCCGAATGGTCTGTAGAAACATACAGAACTGACCAATTGGGTACATTTAATACACAGCAGCAGCAGCCCCTCTACACAATCACATACACAAACACACTCACACACACAAACACAATCACACACACACACTCACTCACACACACTCTCCCCGTCACTTTAATAGGATATTGATCGACAGAGAGAAATTCGATTGGCCTGCCAGTGAATTGTGTAATGGCTGCACAACACCAAGGTCACCTGCTGTGTGTGTGTGTGTGTGTTGTGTGTGGTGTGTGTGGTGGTGTGTGTTCGTGTGTGTGAGTGTGAGTGCGGGTCCACATCTGTGTGTGTTCTGTTCAATATCCCCTAACCCCGACCACTTCCCATCTTCTAGTAAGCTATAGACTTCAGTCAGCACCCCCCCCCCACACACACAACACCACACACTCACACACACGCACACACACACACAGTCAGAAGATTCTGAGTGTTTAAAAATGAGGAACATCAGGACTTTGGAAAGGTGGAATCAAACATCTGGACGCCCCCTGGTGGACGCTCTTTAGTAGTGAATGTGTGTGTGTGAGAGAGCGGTGTGCATGTGGGTGTGCTAGTGAGTGTGTGTGTGAGTGTGTGTGACCTCTGAATGAAGGGGCAGTCAGCATTTTTGTCTGAGCGATGAAGAGGAGACGCAGCAGCCATCTTTGTTTATGTTGGTGTGTGAATCTGAACCTCCCAGCAGATGCTAATGGACATTAGCTTTAGAGTAAAACTACAATACCCATGAGCCTCAGCGTGTGGTTCTGTCAGTTTTATTCTATTTGAATATGTGGACCAAAACATCTGTTCATGACCCTTCACATATCTGACATTTTACAGATAACTTTGATTGATTGATCAGAATGATCGATCAGGACATGAAATCATTGTAATATGAATGATTAGTGATGATTATCTGAGTCTCTTTGATTAAAGACGTTATGGTGGGTACAGATCTCAGCACTAGTGCCTCACAGCAACAAGGTTGTGAGTTCAATTCCCAGCTAGCTAGCATGCTCTGTCTGTGCTTTCGCCACCATGAAACAGCAGACGGGGTCAAAGGTTACATTCTGGTGTTCATAAAGAAAATTATATATATTATATAAATTATATAATATTTTTTTTTTTAAAATATATTATTGCGTATGTGTGTGTGTGAGGGAGAGAGATTAAATGATTATGTGTAACCGTGTCTGCATGCAGAGTGGTGTGTTTCAGATCAAGCAGGGTGTATGTAATCAATGGCTCTTTGATCAGCTGTGTGTGTGTGTGTGTGTGTGTGTGTGTGTGCATCTGTGTGTGTGTGTGCATCTGTGTGTGTATTTGCTGACAGGCACTTTACATGTCCGACTGTTAGTGTGTGATCAACCAACTCGTAATGATCCCAGTGCTCGCTCACTCTCTCGCTCCTCTATCATGTTTTTCAGGTCATGTTTGAGCCCCCCCCTTCCCCACACACACACACACACACACACACACACGCACACATGCAGTGTCCATGGTGGGAGGTTTGGCCACTCTGGGCCACCATACACACATGAATCTGACACTACTGTAATCAGTGATCAATGAGGGTGATTTGATGTGTTTGAGAGAGAGAGAGAGAGAGTGTGTGTGTGTGTGTGTGTGTGTGTGTGTGTGTGTGTGTGTTGGCTTACTCTGTGAGACTCGAACAAGCTCAGCTACTGTGAAGACGCCGGGTGTAACAAAGCTGTCCTGAAAACCCAGATGACCTGAAACACACACACACACAATATTATTGATCACATTATTGTTGATCAGTGTCCCACTATGGCAGCAGAACTGTGTCACAGGAGCAGCACCAACATGGATGTCGTGACAGTTGTTCCAGGATGGTGTGTGTGTGTGTTGTGTGTGTGTGTGTGTGTGGTGTGTGTGTGTGTGTGTTCTCACCATTCTCAGGCTGCTCCTTGATGTCTGACTCGCCGGCCTGGTTGGGACTCTCTGATTGGCTGGCCTCTGGAGGAGAAGAAGACCAAGTGTGACCATGAGGACCCAGGAACAGACCACGGTGTGTAAGTTAGGAGAACTTGAGGGAGGACGTGTGACAGGAAGAGGATCACGGGATCCGGTGGAGGCTCCCGCTCGTGATTTAACATCTTCGGGAACATCGATCGGCCTCCGCAGCAGATAAAATGGAGCTGGAAGAAATATTACCGTCCCCCCCGGAGGCGGCCGCGGGGCCGCGGCTCAGGAGACATATGGAGACGGGTCAGGTCGGGTTCTGCTGGAACATCCAGGGAAACCACCATTTATAATTCTGACAGCAACCAGCCAACGCTCAACGGTTTCCATGGTTACAGTTACAGGCCCTTTTCCTCCACTGCAACTTTTAGCGTTTACCTGGATTCTGAAGCCCAGGACACATTTCTGTTCACACGCCATCTTTAGGGAGACCTGTTGTGTTTATACTGTGTGTGTGCGTGTGTGTGTGTGTGTGTGTGTGTGCGTGTGTGTGTGTGTTACTTTGTTTGTCTACTTTTTTCAATAAAGGAAGTTTAGGAACTATATGGTAGGACTTTATCCGCTGTTGTTCAGCCTCTCTCTCTCACACACACACACACGCCCACACACACACACGCACACACACACACACACACGCACACACGGCATTTGTCAGACTTGTTTTTCATGCCATTCACTTCAGTGGCCTAAAACAAAGAGCATCATGCTGTAACCATGGCAACCGGAGGGGCTGATGGGGTGTATGGGCTTCTGCTGGTGGGTGTGCGTTGAAGGGCACTTTCACACTGCCCCCTACTCTATGACCCCCCCCACTCGACCATCCTCCCTCCCTGTCCAGGTTAATTAAGTATGCTAATGAGGCGTGGGAGCAGAGCAGGCCGTCTGCACCCAGCCCCGCTGCTCTTTCTTCATTCTTCTTTTTTGGTGGGGGGGCTGCAAGGAGGGGGGCGGGGGGGCTCCAACCAAAACAAGCACAGATGTCCAGATAAACCAGCACACAACAACTGCTGGAGCTTGAAAGTTAACTGGTGCGGCCTTTTATTTTGAAATGACCATTGACTCTGTTCATCAGTCAACCCATCAGAAGATAAACAGCCTCATCGATGCCTCATCGATGCCTCATCGATGCCTCATCGATGCCTCATCGGTGCCTCATCGGTGCCTCATCAATGCCTCATCGATCTCTCATCGATCTCTCAACGATCTCATTTCAGGAGCTTCAGAAATGTGAACTTAATACTTTAAAATAGATCAGTTATATCAGGAACTTTATCTAAAACAGACACCAGCCGAACAATCACACACTCATACTCAGCTTTCAATAGGATTTCTCTCTCCCTCTCACACACACACACACAAACAAACACACACACACTTGGAGACGAGGGCAGACGTGTGTATATTAGTGTTCTATTTTGTCCTAATTATAAAGTTACACACATGCGGCTTTGCCGTTGCCAAAAATGTTGCTATTTTAAAGACGGCGTATTTTTCTCTCGCTCATTTGTAGCTTATGTCTCTCGCCCCTCCAACAGTGTTTAAAGGCAGAGAGAGAATCCTATTAGCTGTTTCCATTGTTGGACGCCCAACTAGCTGCTGCTGCCAAGGAGAGACCGCCAACTGCTACAAACACACACACACACACACACACTCACAAACAAACACACACACACATACAAAATTTCTCAAACATAATCTCAAACACACACACACACACTCAAACTGTCACACACTGACCCTATGCCCCTGGCCTTTCTGTGTGTGCGTGTGACTGAGAGTGTGTGTGTACGTGCACACGCATGCATGAGTGCGAAGGGTTGCCCAGTTTCTCTCCAGCCTGGCAGCCATTTTAAAGTGTTGGCAACCATTTTGAAGTGTCTGTCTGTTTTCTTTGAGCAGCTGCCATTTCGCACCTTCTGCCAGAATAAAGAACTAGAACACAATAACACACACACCCACAACACAATAACACACACACCCACCATTGCGTGCATCTCATTTGTGAGTTCCAGTAGATTTGACTGGAAACCCGCCAGTAAAACGATGAAGACGTATCAGTGTGGTTGACCTCTGACCTTTGGCGGTTGATTAACAGGAAAAGCTGCCAACGCGATGAAACAAGCGTTCTCAAACGAGGAGTTTGTCTCCGTCCCGTCAGAGATGGTGAACGCTGGCATCACGCCGGGCCGTCCCTCGTTTCCCTGACCCGGTTCCAGGGATGGCACAACTGTGCGGCGCATAAAGCCCCCCGAGGCAACGCTGGTGGATTTGGGCTCTAAATGAAACCTAAAGGACCAGGAGGTTGAACTCAATGGGAGTTTCCTGGGTGCCGGTTACACCCCAAATAATCAGGATAACAGAGCAGTGAGGGGCTGCAGACGGGGCACGACAACACCCTTGGGTCGACCTTGAGCGCCCTGGGGAACCCGCAGGAGGAACCTGTCCCCTCACACCGCGCCTGAAGCCCATCACCATCTGCCTGAGGCCGGTTCTTGGTGATCATCGCAGGGCAGCTCGGGGTCTCGACCCTGCACCAGTGAGGCATCAGCGTGAGCTACCTGCGTCCCCAGGACGGGGCCCCCACACCCTCCCGCTGCTGGGCCCGGTTCTGTAGGAAGATCAGAACCAGCAGTGCAGCGGACGATCAATATCAAATATCGGTAATCCCATGGTAATCAATCATCTGACTCTAGAACCTTTGGTAACAAATTACCGTAATGTCTGGACTACAGAGCGCACCTGATTAAAAGCCGCATAATCTAATTTTATATATTACTTATACTAGTAATATGAACAATTAGATCGAAAACATTCAGTACCGGTAGATGTTTTTATTACCGTAAGAGACGAGTCACTGACGAGCGACAGACAGGTCAGAAACAACAGACACTCTTTTCTCTTGTATGTTTATACAGAGACCTTAAATCCAAATTTATCACGTCAGGATTTTTTAACTTTTCTTTTAATTTAATCCGCTTAGCAACATAAATATATTCTACAGGTAAATGTGTGTGTGTAAGTGTGTGTGTGTGTGTGTGTGAGTGTGTGTGTGAGTGTGTGTGTGTGTGTGTGAGTGTGTGTGTGTGTGTGTGTGAGTGAGTGTGTGTCTGTGTGGTGTGTGTGTGTGTGACTGTGTGTGTGTGTGAATGAAACTGAAACATTGTGTTTTTGCTCAGATTGATGAATCGCTGCTCTGATTGATGCAACACTCAGCATAATTAGAGCTCTAATGGATCCGTCTCGTTCTGTCTCACACACACTTATATCTTATAATCCTTGTGAGGACAATAAGCCCCGCCCAGCCTGTCAGGCTCCCCATCACAGCTGACCCTGTGACCCTGAACCTGATCTCATCCTAAACCAACTCAAACCTGGACCTGAAACGCAAACGGTCCTCACAAAGATAGTTAAATGTGTTCCTCACAGCTGTAAAAGAACACACGCACACACACACACACACACACACGCACACACACACACACCCACTCACACACACACCCAGACCCACACACACACGCACACACACACTCACATTTCTTGAAGATCATCTTTCTCTTTCCTCCTATTTTTGCTCCCTTCTGTCTCATCTAGATCTGAAAACTGATCAATACTGATAATTATTGATCTTCTGATCCAGGAATTTCTGATATTTCTGAAAATCTCCAATCAAACAAAACGACTTCAAAACTATTTAAAGCGCACACACACACGTGCACACACACACACACACACACACACACACAGTGATTAATGACAGTGAGTCTACAGCAGATTATAGTGAGATCGCTGCAGTTACAATACTGCAGTGTGTGTGTGTGTGGTGTGTGTGTGTGTGTGGTGTGTGTGTGTGTGTGTGTGCGCGCGCGATGCTGCCCCCTTGTGGTCGGCTGCAGGATGTTGTTAAAGTCTCAGTCCTGAGTCACAGACGTGTCACAGTGATGCACCTGTACTGGGCCAGCACACCTGGGGTAGCCTGCAGGGAGCGTGCACGGCGCCAGGAGGTGGGGGGGGGGGTGCAGACAGAGGTCGAGCTGTGTGTGTGTGTGTGTGGTGTGTGTGTGTGTGTGGTGTGTGTGTGTTCACAGCCTGAATAGAAGCTCACACTGTTTGGATGTTTGCTTTTGTCCAACATACTTGTGCCTCTTTTCTGCTTCTGTGGACTCTAATCTGCTCCACACTTCTCCTCCGGGGGGGCAATACAGGAGTAATGGGGTAGTGGGGTAGTGGGGGGGGCAGCAGGGGGGGGGGGTGCAGGGGGGGAGGAGAGGATTACAGACAGGAACTAGACGAAGAAAAGATCAGAGAGCAGAAGAGAGAACAACAGCTCAGATCTGAGCCCGTGTCACCAGCCAGAGGAGCAGCTGGGAGGATCCCAGATAAACTGGTTCATACTGGTTTATCAGGACCTTTCCCATTACTCAACTGGTCCTTTTAAACAGGACTGCTACAGGAAGTCCCAAACAGCACTTCCTGTTTGGGACCAAAGGCGTGAGAGGACACGTGGATGTGACCGGTCCCTACAAGTGTCCTGGTTTTCCAAGGCTGCTGCCGATCTCCCAGAATGCTCAGCGGCGGCGGCCTGTGGGGTCCGGCCAATCATTGACAAGTACATTTCCTCCTTTATTGTTGCTCCTGTCAACAGGAAGTCAACATTAAACGACCTTTTGATACCTGACTGAGTTTCTGTCTCCCTGATGCACGAAAAAACGTCCAATTACGACAAATGTGTCCTCCCAGAAGCCCCCGCTTTCCCATCATGCCGTTCTGCTTCTGTTAAATCCTCAGCAGCTCCTGCCTCTCTCTCTGGTCGGCAGCCTGGGGGCGAGCGGGGCCCGCCAACACAAACCAGCACAAGCCAACACAAACCAGCACAAACCAACACAAACCAGCACAAAGAGAGAAATCAACACAAACGGCAGCAGCGTCTCTGCGGCTTCAATTTGGCAGCGTCTTCCTCCGACGCTCCGAGAGGCAAAAACAGAGAGAACAAATCTTAAAACACACACACACACACACACACACACACACACACACACACACACACACACACACACCTCCTTCTCATCACCAAACAAACAAGATGAGCAATCGCATTCAGGCTGAGAAAAGTGGAACCACATCAAACACAGATGTTAATCCTTTCTGGATCCGCGTCCTCGTTACTATTATTAGCGCTGGAAGCAGGAAAGAACGTTCCAGCTTCAATTCAAACATTGTGTAAGAAGGACGTTTGTGTCGCTCTTGATTAATTAAAAATATTATCAATCGCTGCCTCACTTTGGTTCATACTGATTATTTCCAGGACCCCCTTCAATGTAACTTCATTTGTACAGCGTCTGGTACAATCCAGACCCCCCCACACACACACACACACCACACACACACACACACACCACACACACACACACAACACACACCATACACAAACACACACCACACAAACACACACCACACACACACACCACACACCATACACACACACACACACACACACCATACACACACACACACACACACACACACCATACACACACACACAACACACACAACACACCACACACCACACACCACACACCATACACACACACACCACACAAACACACATACCACACACAACACACACCATACACACAACACACCACACACCATACACACAACACACACACACACCAACACACACACACAACACACACACACACACCACACACACCATACACACACACACACACACACCAGTACCTCCACACAACAGACTTGTTGAAACCGAGCGTTTACGCTGCTGTCGTCCATAATTTTGCATCATTATCTCTTCAGTGTCCCCAGAAAAACTGTAAAATTTTCATCTGAGCTGATCCAACATGTGTTTCTGTTTACAGTGAGGCATGCTGGGAAAGTGGGGGGGCGGGGCGGGGGCAACGGGAAATCAGGAGGAGAGGGAGAAGTTAAAACTGCCTCAGAGTCTTCTTCAAACCTCAGGAGCTTTCACACACACACACACACACACACACACACACACACACACACAACACAACCACACACACACAACACACACACACACACACAGAGCAGCGTTGAGTATGGGGTCAGAGGTCAACACGGGTGGGTGGAGCAGAACTGAAATGTGAAACGAAAATAAAAAAAATGAAGCGACTTTATTAAACACGAATCTGAGGGAAGTTGTGAGAGTTCAGAGGTCACGTGTCCAGAACCACAATGAACGATTGAATATTAGATAATGAACTTTGATTCAGAGGGCGGAGCTTCTGGGTTGGGCATAAACACACACACACACACACACACACACGCACACCCCAAAAAAGGAAAGAAGAATAATAACATGCTAAAAGATGCGGTTTCCATGGGAACAATGATCTACAGGTCAAATACAACGTGATAAGAGGAGGTGAAAGGTCAGAGGTCAACGCTCAGCTGATGAGCAGGAGGAAGTTCTCTTCATTTTTGGTCACATTAACCAGAAACATGAAGATTCTGCTGCTGATGAAAAGAGCGGCAGAAAGAGAGGAAGATAGAAGAAGGATGGCGAGGAAGATGAAGTCAGTGAGGATGAGGAGGAGGAAGAGTGGGAGGTCCCCCAGTGTGACTTTAATCCTATTTCTCTGCAACAGTAGAAGAAGAAATCGATGGTAATGCCGTTGTGGTCGATGAACCTTCAGTTGGAATTAAACAAGTGGACAGACGACATTGCCTTCCCACAATGCTCTGCTCTCTATCTGTATACTAGAGCGCCCCCCCCCACCCCAGGTCGTATGGCTCCGCCCACAGGGGCTCCTGGGTTCCGTGACATCATGTCACCTTAGTTGTCATCATGTAAAAGCTGAATAAAGTTGAATCAAGCTGCACCCCGGACCCCACGCGTCTCATTTACCCCCCCCCCCCCCCCCCCCGCCCCAGCCCCCCCCTCCGCCCCAGCCCCCCCCTCCAGCCCACTCAGTGATCTTGTCAGGTGATCTGTTGATTCGCTGCGATGTCTTTTCCAGAGAAGCAAACATGCTACAGCGCCGTTAATGACCTGAGAGAAACACAATAACGGCTGCTGCTCGTATGCATATTTCATGGCGACAGCTGAACAAATTACATATTTATGGACTATAAGATCAGAGGGGCTGCGTGATGTCATTAGCCATGCAGACAGGTAGGGGGGGTCCCATCTGTACCAGCATCTGTACGGCAGGAGGGGCCCTGGGGCTCCCGCCACCGCAGGAGGGGGGAGCTGCAAATGAGGCCCTCTCGGTCCCGGTCCAACCTGTCCCCTCATCCCCGCTGTCCCAGTTTAACCAGTTGGCAGACCCTCATCTCACTAGGTGGGGGCCCCCCGGTGGGCGGCTGCAGTAAATACAGGAACTAGCGTTGACTTTCACACAGCTACTGTCGGCTTATTGGCTCATTGACGACAGGAAGTGGGGAAGAATAGAGGAGGAAGAGGAGGAAGAGGAAGGGGGGGTGTGGCTGAGTGGATGTGCAGGAGACATAAAGCTTCAGCTCAGTGAAATTCATGATCATAAAGTGCAGCCCTTGAATAAGTCAATGGAATAATCTGCTGCATCATGAGATAAGAGGCTGCTGAAAGGGGGGGCGAGAGCCATGCAGTCATAGAGAGCGAGTCAGGGTGCGTTCAGGATCCCTCATTAAGATTCTTGTGGTGCAGTGACTCAGCCCATTTTGGTAATGGAGAGCCCCGGCCACCTAAAGATGGAAACGGCCATTTTTCACACACACACACACACACACACACACACACACACACACACACACACACACACACCACACACACACACACTCGCGCGCGCGCGCGCAATTTATATATAAATTATCCCGAGCACTTACAAGTGGGAAGGCAGGCGGAGGAACAGCTACAAGGTCGTTCAAATCTTCTGGACGGAAGCAAACGCACGTTAGAGAACAGAAACGGCTCCAGTTGATCTTTCAGGAAGTCACAACAACATCAGGGAGTTTGGTGGTAAACAGGACGGACTGGAGAGCAGCTCGCCATAAACGTGTGTGTGTGTGGGGGGGGGGGGGGGGGTTGTGGGGTGTGTGTGTGTCTGGGTGTGTGTGTGTGTGTTTGTGAGTGTGTGTTAGTTTGTGTGTGATGTGAGGACAACAACAGGTTGTCCATCAGATCAGAGACTCTGAGCAGGATCAACTCCAGGTCCCAACTCTGCGGGGGGGGGGGGGGGGGTTAACCTGCAGCTGACCAGCTGGACACGCCCACACAGCCCCCCCCCCCATATATGGGCCAGCTGATTTACTGGGCATTAGTAAAGACACAATGGTGAGGTTGTGTGTTTGGGAGACGCAGGTGAGGTCAGGTAACGCAGCTTTAGCCAGTTAGCACAGAGGCTCCTGGGGAGGCTTCCAGGAAAGTCTCTGACCTCTGACCCTGGTCTGAGCCGACCTTAGCTGGCGTCACCTCAGGGTCGTCGTGGAGACCCCAAATGAGTGTTCAGCTGACCTTTCCTGACCTTGGTACCGCCTGAGCAGAAATGTGGGGGCACTGCTCACTCACTGTCAGCATCAATGCATCACGTATGCTAACATTAGCATACAGGTGACCTGAGGTCACACCTGAACCAACTCC
>NW_026621951.1:0-15000 GCF_003711565.1 Takifugu flavidus | reverse complement strand
TCCAGACCTGCTGGGGGGGTCCTGGTGGGGAGCACAGCTTCTCCAGGTCTTCCTTCATTCACTAATGAGTCATTTTGGTTGATGGTTGCTAAAAGAACTCTGAGCTCTTCTCCAGTCCAGCAGACGACACTGGTCACCTGACTGGTCTGGACTGGTCCAGCTCCTCTACAGGCACCAGGCTCCACCTGCTGGACCTCAGCTGGTGACAGAATGTGACCTGCTGATCTTTGTCCTCACCGTGGTGCAGAGATGCAGGGACGCAGGGACACAGGGACACAGAGATGCAGGGATGCAGAGACACAGAGATGCAGGGACGCAGGGACACAGAGATGCAGGGACGCAGAGATGCAGGGACGCAGGGACACAGAGATGCAGGGACGCAGAGATGCAGGGACGCAGGGACACAGAGATGCAGGGACACAGAGATGCAGGGACGCAGAGATGCAGGGACACAGAGATGCAGGGACGCAGAGATGCAGGGACACAGAGATGCAGGGACGCAGAGATGCAGGGACGCAGGGACACAGAGATGCAGGGACGCAGAGATGCAGGGACACAGAGATGCAGAGACACAGAGATGCAGGGACGCAGAGATGCAGGGACACAGAGATGCAGAGACACAGAGACGCAGGGACACAGAGATGCAGAGACACAGAGAAGCAGAGACACAGGGACACAGAGATGCAGGGACACAGAGATGCAGGGACGCAGAGATGCAGGGACGCAGGGACACAGAGATGCAGGGACACAGAGATGCAGGGACGCAGGGACACAGAGATGCAGGGATGCAGGGACACAGAGATGCAGGGACGCAGAGATGCAGGGACGCAGGGACACAGAGATGCAGGGACGCAGAGATGCAGGGACGCAGGGACACAGAGATGCAGGGACACAGAGATGCAGGGACACAGAGATGCAGGGACGCAGGGCAGCAGCGGTGCAGCAGTGAGCTGCTTCATAATGGAAGCTGTGTATTAAATCTGACAGTATCATTTATGGCTGCAGCAGACAGGCGCAGTTTAAAAGCAATATGGATTGGAATTATTTATGAGGACATGCTACACACACACACACGCACGCACAAACACACACGCACACACGCACGCACGCACACGCACAAACACACACGCACACACACCTTACCCTAAATGAAATGCAGCATGAAGGGCAGCGTTGGACATGAGTTCAGCACGTGTCTGTGTGTGTGTGTGTGTGTGTGTGTGTATGTCTGTGTGGTGTGTGCGTGTGTGTGTGTATGTCTGTGTGGTGTGTGCGTGTGTGTGTGTATGTCTGTGTGTGTGTGTGTGTGTGTCAGATGTCGATGCAGCTCCACAGCTGTGATCAGGTGACTGCTGCACCTTCAACATCTGCATTTAAATAACCTCGTCCCTTTTAGACGTCTCTTCCTCAACATCCTTGTTAACAAAGTTTTAGTGAAGATTTTCCTCCAGCAAGAGTGTAAACACACACACACACACACACACACACTCACACACACACATACAGGCCAACAAAAACATGCCCATTATTATTGTGGTCACTTCTGGGTCATCTCAGAGGGAGGAGAAGTGCACCTCCTCCCCTGTGCTCCTCTGCACCTCCTCTGCACCTCCTCCCCGGTGCTCCTCTGCACCTCCTCCCCTGTGCTCCTCTGTGCTCCTCTGCACCTCCTCCCGTCTGCACCTCCTCCCCTGTGCTCCTCTGCACCTCCTCCCCTGTGCTCCTCTGTGCTCCTCTGCACCTCCTCCCCTCTGCACCTCCTCCCCTGTGCTCCCCTGTGCTCCCCTGACTCCAGAGATGGATGGAGTTCCTAAATCCGCTCCACTCTTCATCACCTGACAGGACTGAGCGCCTGCAGTGACCAGGCTGCGTCATCGATCGGCCACCATCGTTGGGCCACCTCCTCTGCACCTCCTCTGCACCTCCTCTGCAGAAGCTCGCGGGTGTCTGACTCAGGAAGCTTCATTATACATAAAACATAAAGAGCCGCAGCAGCAGGGCAGAGACGGACGTTGACAGCAGGTTTTCCCAGCAGCGCTTGAACGCCTCATTCAACATGTGACACATTTGGAGGCTGCAGGTCCAGAAGGTTGCTGGAGGCTCCTGCTGGAGGCTCCTGCAGGAGGTGCTCCTGCTGGAGGCTCCTGCTGGAGGCTCCTGCTGGAGGAGCTCCTGCTGGAGGTGCTCCTGCTGGAGGCTCCTGCAGGAGGTGCTCCTGCTGGAGGCTCCTGCTGGAGCACCTCTAGCAGGAGCCTCCTGCTGGAGGAGCTCCTGACCGTCTCCTTCTTGGACACTGGAGGTCAACACTCTTATCCACAGTTCATCGGCAGCAGCCGTCTTCTTCTGCTGCCCTTGAGAAAGAAAATCCTGGATTTTCAGGAGCTGTGATTCCTGGAAACTGAATGAATTTGGACTCTCGCTGGTCTAAATGTGTGATGGAGCCAGATGGAGCGATGAATGAAGGAGCAGCAGCAGCTGCCGGACACCCTCGTCCTGGGGGGCTGCTTCTTTTTTCACTTTTGGCCTCATTAACATCTCATCTGCATAACTTGTTGCTCCCTCTCGTCCTGGTCTGGTGAAACAATGGCTTCATCCAGAGCACGAGGACGCGCACGTGCTCGCCGTCCTCCTCGCAGACCTTCTGCACAGACCTGCAGCTTCGGCAACGCGACCGTCTCAACCTGTTTCTCTTCTGTGGCCACGACCAGAAACGTTTGTTGGGAGTTCTGCGACCGTTCTGCTCCAGTCTGGAGCCGAGAACATAAAGCTGCTCTGGTCTCCATGGCGTCAGCAGCTCCTCTATCTGTCCTCTGTCCTCCTGTAAATTCTTCATTGTTTATTAGCTGTCACTTCCTAAATAGCATTTGCTGTGTCGTGCATGTAGACCAACCCTCCCGGGGGGGCATGTGGGAGGGACCCCGACAGAATAAAGTGTGACAACAGTGAAAATCCTGATTTACTGCACAAGAATCCACCTCCTGGATCAGCAACATGGACACGAGAAGATGATCCAGCAGCTGGTTCTGTCTGCAGCAGGAAGTCAGCTGCTGCAGACAGGAAATGACATCAGCTCATCTTCTCAGGGACTGAAACCGTGTTTGAACACGTGGTTCTGAGAGAGAGAGCGGGCGAGCGAGGGGGGGGCACTCAGAAAGTGCACATCAGTACATTTTAGAGGACACGGCCCTGCCGAGCGTCTGCTTCAGAATTAAAGCGTTTTGACGGTATTAGCTCCTAGGCCCCTCCCCCGTGGCTCCGCACCCTTGAAAGCCTGTGGTGACCCAGCGAGTGTGAAACAGGCGGCCAAATGAATTGCTCGGGCACTCGAGCTGCAAGCCATTATGGCAAGAATCTGCCCTACCTGAGCTGAGTCAGCAGTCGGCTCGCTCCATCGTCTAATGGACGGCGGCGGAATTTAATTAGCAGGAAGCCGCAGAGTGCGCTATAGAAGGGGAAAAGGATGATACTGTGTGTGTGTGTGTGTGCGTGCGCGCGTGTGGGTGGGTGCGTGGGTGGCCACTACCCCTGCTGCCATCCTCTGGAAACCCCATCTATCAGCAGAACGATACATGTTCTTATCAAAGTGATTGATTGTCCTACACACAGAGGAGGCTCCGCCCACCTCCTCTTCTTTCACCTTTGCCTGCCCCCCCCCCACCTCCCCCCCACCTCCTCCAGCCTCTGCCCTTCTCTTCCTCCCTTCTCCTCTGCCTGCATCCTCTCACCCCTCACATCACGACATCCTCTCCGTTCCTCACTTCCTGTCCCGAAGGAAGAAATCTGCACGATTCTGGGTGACGAGTGGAGGTGAGGAGGAAAGGAATAGGCCCCGCCCCCACCACGGGCACGCACAACACGCCCATATGAAACAGGAAGTGATCATACATGAAAACCATGACGTCATCACTGTGGAAAATCATTTCCTTTCTGCCCTGGCGCTGATCTGGGATCAGGTGGAGCTGATGGACGACTGTGATTGGCTGTTCAACCAGGATCAAAGGAACTGGGCAACAAAGGTGGACACAGCAGGGGGCCCGGAGTCAGCTGATGGATGGAGAACGGGTCAGAAATCCTCAAACATCTGACTTTTAGTTGATATTCTGACCCAGCCTCCGTCACTGTACACACTCACACACACTCACACACACACTCACACACACACACACACACACACACACCAGGAAGGCGTCCTGGTTTCACAGAATGGGCTCTTTGTGTGTGTTTCACCTCTTGGGCTCGGGCCAGATTCGTGACCGTCAGTCTCCACTGATGCTCGCCCGCCCGCTAACTCACTCGCTCGCTCACTCGCTCGCCCGCCCGCTCGCTCGCCCTCATTACATTTTGATTGCTGGAATTTCTCCCGTTTTCAGGAGGAACTCGACTTTTGTGTGTCCCAGAGCTCTTGTGTGTTTGTGTGTTGCTGGTTCCGTTGGAACTGGTGAAACAGACAAATTGGAATAAATGTTGAATTTGTTTTTTGGATTTATCAGGAAAAACAGGGAAACGTTAAAGCCACAGTTGAGAGACCTGAAGCCAAAACCAGCTGCTGCGTTTTTGTGAATACTCGTTTCGGTCTGAGGTGGAAGTTCTCCGGCCAGCAGGGGGCGACACCCCCGCGCCGGGTCCTGCAGCAGTGGGACCTCCTGCTTCTTCTTCGTGTATTTTTCAGCAGCCATACGGCTCCACTCCCTCCACCATCTGTGGAGCGTCTCCCCGCAGACGCTCGCAGCTGCCCTGGTTCAGCGCACGTTCACCGCGCACGTTCACCGTGCACGTTCACCGCGCACGTTCACCGTGCACGGCTGCGTCCCACAACGCTCCCGACACAATGAGACGGATCGGAGGGGTTTTGGCACCCAACTCATTCATTAAAGGTTTTCAAATGAATGAGGCACACACACACACACACACCCTCACACACACACACCCTCACACACACACACACACACACCACACACACACACACTCACACACACCCACACATACAGACACACACACCCTCACACACCACACACACACACACACCCTCACACACACACCACACACACCACACACACACACACACACACACACACACCCTCACACACACACACACTCTCCTATAAATTACACTCACTGTTCCAGTGAAACGAGTTCTAAAACCACTCTGACATCTTCAGGTTTTTTCCACACACACAAACACAACAACAACAACAACAACACAAACACAGCAGCCAGACGTTCTGCTGGCACAGACTCAGGCTGGATCTGGACCATTGAGGGGTCCCCGTTGCCATGGGGGTTGTCCTTGACAACAGCCACACAGATACAGGATTATAAAACAACCTGCAGAAAAGCCCGTGTGTGTGTGTGTGTGTGCGCGCAAGCGTGTAAAAGTGAGTGTGTATGTGTATTCTAGTACTCGCTACACACTCAGTACCCAAATCTGCCTTCTACCAGCAAAGTGAGGACATTTTAGCTGGTCCTCCCAACTTCAAAGGCTTCAAGGCTTAGGGGTGAGGTAAGACATGAGGAAGTCCTCACAAAGATAGAAGTCCAAGGATGTGTGTGTGCAGCAGGAGTTGGACCGTTGTGTTGATGCAGTTTGTTAAAACGTGTGTTTGGATTTTCTGAGTGTTGAACTTCATGTTTCTGTAATAACTCAGAGGTGGGGTGACAACAGAAGTGGTTATAACAGTGGTTATAACAGAAGCTGTGAGGATGAGGCTCCGTTTGGGCTCCAGCACAACAGGAAGTGACATCACAGGGTCACTAACAAGTTGACAGATGAAGCTCCAAATCTATTTAACAGCTCAGGAGGACACAGGGACATGGATCACACACACACACACACACACACACACACACACACGCACACACACGTGCGCTGTAGCGGTGGGTCGTGTGAGGTGAGCGTAGATAAACGGGTCAGCGGGTCGGGTCAGCGGCCGGTTATCTCGCCCTCACACCAACATCCTCCCTTTGTGAAACCTTTGAAAACACACGCGTGGCGTCTCGGACAGAACCGACAGGAAGTGGTGACGCAGCGTGGCGTCTGACTTCCTGTCCGTGTTCTCGGCGCTCCAGGTGAAGGAGGCGCCCTCCTCGTCGAGCTGAGGGAGTCATGTGACTGCGTCAGTGGCCCGGAGCCACCGCCGCCGCAGCGCCGCCTTAATGTACAACTTTATGGTTCCATCTCGCTAATTATCTTTAATTGACTTTACTGCCCACATAAATATTATCTGGTGCGTAGTAAACCAGAGCGCCGCCGTTAAATCACCGCTGAGCGCCTCGGTTGACCTCTGACCCCAACGCCACCCGGCCGTGGCCACGCCCCCTCTGAGCTGCATGTGTTTATGCTAAAGGTTAAATGTTCTGACAGGGGTCACGACCTTTTAGCACAGGTGCAGCGTTGTGACAGTGACACTGTTGCAAGCTTGTAAAGCAAGGTGGGGGGGGCGGGTCACCTTTGACCCCCTTTTCTTTAGTCTAATTAGTGTGAGTGTGCGTGGGGGGGGGGGCAGAACGGCCCTTCTGGCCTCACTGACAAGAACTTCTCACGTTCGACTGCTCAGCTTCAGTCTCACGTGGATTCTGGAGATCCCGAACTCGAAGCGACACCAACAAACGTTCATATGGACGGCGCCCCCTGGTGGGGGGGGGGGGGGGGGGGGAGGGTTTCGGACCCTGGAGGAGTCCAGGATGACAAATCTGGTTTATCTCTGACAACATCGGAATCATCTTTAGCAAACGTCCAGCATCAATCAACTATCGGCCCAAACCGGGTTCTTCTGGACACACACACACACACACACACACGCACACACACACACACACACACGCACACACACACACAGGAAGAACGTGGCACTGACCTGCGTGCACGAAGTAGGCCAGGTAGAGATCCAGCTCCTTGACAGAGACTCCGATGTGGTGCGGCTGCACGCACAGGCTGGGGTTGGAACACTGGGGCGACTTGACCAGCCGCTCGCCATCAGTACTTTCCAGGGGAATCCCTTTGAACAAAATGACCATGACCAGGTCCAGGCGCCAGACTTTGTCCGCCTGGCGCAGGCAGTCGATCCTCCTCATCTTGCCCTTCTGGTCGGGGTTGGACAGCACGCAGCACGGCGCCTTCTTGCCCGTCACCGTCAGCACGAAGTCCTCCCTGAACTCGGGTCGGATGTCCTTGCGCAGCTTCGCGAGGAGGCGCGACGCCCACTTCTGCTTGACCTCGGGCTTCTCGCTGAGCAGCTCGTCCTTCACGGCGCGCTCTTCCTCCTTCGACATGCGCTTCTCGTGCTTCTTGAAGTACTTCCTCTTGCGGGCCTGCAGGTTGAACCATGTGTAGGCGAAGGCCCGGACGTGGGGCAGCAGGGCTTCGATGAAAGGATGGAATTCATCCTGTTGGGCCCAGAAAGAGGGAAACGTGTCAGTGCAGCAGCTGCGGCGCCACAATGGGAACAAACACTTTACTCAAGCACTATTACGAGGTCGACTCGAGGGTTCTAATGATCTGCAAGGAAAAAACAAAATAAGCAGCAGCTGGTCAACACTGACCTCTGACCCCTGCACCTTCGTACGTGTGTTTACTGTCAAAAACAGCAGGTCACAGGGGTCAGGATGGCAGAGCACACACACACACACACACACACACCCCAGTGAGATTACTATCGTCCAGATGATCTGACTGATCCTCCTCTAAAAACCTCGACCATCCTTCAGATAAACAGGTTGTTGCGCTCAACAGCGCCCCCGGTGGCGGGTTTGGATCAGTAAACCGGCATCATCGTGCTAACGGAGGAGGCGTAATTCCTCCACCCTCCACACGGGAAGTTGCGTTAGCGACACGCGTCTCCGTCACCTGGATCCCCAGAGGGTCCCACAACATCACGTTTGTCCGCTGTGGCGCTTCATCGGAACCAGCTGGAGGTGGCGGTTGGCCGTTCGCCCGTGGAGGCCGTTGGGAGGAGTCGGGGGGGGTGAAATGAATGGTAGTTTTCCCTGTTTGGGCCACAGTCAGCATTCCCTGTCAGGAAGCTCTAACCAACAGGTCTGGCAGGTGATTCCAACACCTGACTGCTGGTCAACGGGGAGCGGATCATCTCGGCTTTTGTTCCCCCCTCACGATGAGGAGGAGCGGGAAGTTCTGCCGCAGCTGTTCAGACGCTGAGACGGAACCCTTCAGCTGGAGGAGGGAGCGTGTCCACGGGCTGTGCGCTCCCGCAGCAGCTGCTCAGCTTTTTTATATAACATGCTTCACCCTCCCTGTCAAAGGCTCTGAATGCAGCACATTGTTTCTTCTTGGAGATGATCCAGACGAGCGGGTTTGTCTCCGAAAGCGCCTGAAGCTGCAGCGCAGAAACCTGCAGCCGCTTCCCGAGCTCTGAAATCTCAGTCCAGGAGCGCCGGGAACGCCGCCTTTTGTTTCCTTCTGCTTGTGAGCGCGATGTGTTCCTGTTGTGTGTCCTGAGGGTAGCGAGGGGCCGGACACACACTCACGCACACACATTCCACAGTGGATCTGCAGCTCTGGGTGTCCACTGGAGCCACATTCCAACATTCCTCACAGTTGAACGTCCTCCGACGCCGTTTCCCCTCAAACTCCGACCGGCCGTCATCTCAAATCCGCCGGTTTTTATTTTTGACGCAGCCGGTTTGAGGTGATTCTGGTGTGATTAAAGAAACGGCGGAAACGTTGTTGTTTTCCGTGTTTGCTGCAGGAGCGGAAGCTTCCTCCGCTTCATCCGCGGGTTCTAATCCCGCTTCGCTTGAGTTGAAATAAAACAGAAACTATGGACGGAGTGGTGAGACGGTTCCCCCCCGAGGTGCTTTTACTCTGCCCGGACCTTCCACGAGGACCCGCTCCCACTTTCTCCAGTTTCTGGGATGGTTTTGTCTCCCATCCCGAGTGTGCACGAGGCCGCGGCGCTCGTGAGCACGAGGCCGCGGCGCTCGTGTCCACGCGCTCGAGTTTGAGTGAAACCAGGCGAGCAGATTTCAACGCTGAATAAAAGCTGCCTGATTACAACCCAGCGAGGACGTTTCAGGCAAATCCTCCCCACACGTCTCCTTTTTCTAGTGGGGGGGTGGAGATTGGGGGGTGGGGGTGGGGGTTGCCCCCCCCCAAGGAAATGTGGGTTTGCAAAACCTGGAATTTTGACAAAGGCTTCCGTGTTCTCCCTCTGCTCCCCCTGACAGATGTAATGGATTCCTGTAACAACAACCCCTGAATAACGGACATTTAGGGGCGTAATAATCCCCCCCCCACATTCACACCCACACCGACACACTGAGGGAATTATCGCCGCAGAACGCCGCTGAGGCCCGAACGAGCCGCCGGGCCCCCGCAGATACCGATTAAGAGGGCAGATTTACACAAACGCCGGTGAGACAAATGCACCAAAAAATGCAGAAAACCAGATTATTGGAGGAGACGAGGCGTTCGAGGTCCGGAGACACAGTCGGCTCACGGGCGCTCAGGTGTGAAGCCGCCGCAGACGCACCAACAGGCAGCACAACGCCGTCTTTTCTGGGTTCAGACGCACCACAAACAACACAGATTACAGGAAAATCACAGGTTACACATCGAACAGTCTTCACCACACACACACTCACACAAACGTCTGTGTGTGTGTGTGTGTGTGTGTGTGTGTGTGTGTGTGTGTGCGTGCGTGTGTGTGCGTGTGTTGCTTTCTCAGATCGGGGGATGATTCAAACAGCAAATTTGTGGATTTAAGAGTGAACAATAAATCTGCACTTTTTGAAGATCACACAGATTTTTAAAATCTAAACTAAAAACTTAAATTAAATGTCTGTAAATTAAATTTCATCCTCGCGTTTTCACACCAAACAACATTTATAACGCGCTTTTATTATTTAGCTTTTACTTTAATTTCAGACGCAGCTGGAACAGATGGAAAATCTAAATGTAATTTATTTTACTGGAATCATGAAGAATATTTTCAGAATATTTTATGGCTCAACGTCACTTATTTATAATAAATGATCACAATTAAATTTGTCAGAATTAATGAAAGAATTCTTTTTTAAAAAATACTGAAATATTTCACTAATTGCGAAATTTTAGCACCAAAAATGATTCAAAGGTTTATGCAAATTAAAATATTTAAACGCTTAATACTTTGAGCTGGCCTCCATATTTCAGCAATAATTCTCACTTCCACAAACAAAGCTGTTAAATCCCATTTTAACCTTTGACCCTGAACGCCACACCAGGAGAATCCGGGGGAAATTTTTACAGAAAAGTTTCTGAGGCCTGATGAGCGAAATAATTAGAATAAATCATATGTGCTGTATATGTCTGCCCTCACCTCAGCTCACCCCTCTCTCTCTCTCACACACACACGCACGCACGCACGCACGCACGCACACGCAGGGGCCTGAACTGAGACCAACTGCACACAAATGATTAAATGCTGTCAAATGTACAAAACCAGGATCAACCTTCTCTAATCAATAAGTGTTAATAATATCGATCCTTGCTGGACAGACAACACACACACACGCACACACACGCACACACGCGCGCGCACGCACAACGGAAATCTGAGCCGGCTGTAAACAAATTAAATTTAAATTCGGGCCGGATCAAAGTTTGTGTTGAGACAAGTGAAAAATCCACAGTGTGAAAGTTGAGCGGGGAAGATCACGCAACAGCCCCGCAGACCCCGCACAGCCCCGCACAGCCCCGCTCTGTCTGCGGGCTCTGCGGTCAGGCTGCCCGCACAGAAAGTCCCAACCAGCGGACTTCATCCACCCGCAGCAGCCGCAGCTGAAGCGCCGGGAAACCGCCGCGCAGCAGCCGAGCGGCAGTAAACACGCACACGCACACGCACACACGCCCGCGCGCACTTGAAAAGTTGTAAAGTGCACTCACCTGTGTCAGACATAGCGGAGAATACATATCTGTTGAATCTAACCTCAGATCACAAACTTTGTGTATGTGCGTGCGTGCGTGCGTGTGTGTGGTGCGGAGGGTGTTACTGAGTGTATGCGTATAGGCGCGTGCGTGTATGTGTATGTGTGAAAAAGGAAAATGACGGAGTCAGGGCGGGTGGAGGGGGAAGCGGAGCCCTCCTGTTGCCCCCTTCGCTTTCACATTTCCAACCAGCGCTGAACTTTGACCCCCGCCTCGGGTGACATGGACCGTCCGGACCTGTTAGAGGCCCTCCGCCGGGCACGAGCGCGCAACTTTCAGCCCGGGCGCGAAGAACATCTCCGGCAACAAGAGAAAAGTCCGGCCGGGAGACGCGGGGGGGTCCGGCGAGAGCGGCGTGCTGGTGGGGCGGCGGCGGCCAGAGAGAGTGGACGGAACAAAGATCCACGAAAAGTGCATCTCAGACGGACCGCGGCCACATGTCTGTCCGTGCTGCGGTGTCGGTGGCGGGGCAGCTCCGCTCCGGACGGAGGGCGCGGTGCAGCAACAGCGGAGTCCCGGGGAAGAAGCCGCGCCGGCGGGGAGAAGAGCCCTGAGCTGCCGGCGGCCGCTTCGCCTCTGACGGCGGCTGCTCCCGGGAACGACGGTGAGCGCGAGGCGACGCGCGGGCAGCGAGAGGGGGAGACGCGCTGCTCGACACCTTCTCTCCGCGGCTGCTCCGGGATCTACACCCGCTCCACCGCCGGACTGCGTCGGTGTGTGCGCGCGCGCGTGTGCTGATCACACACTCTGCCCATTGATCAGAGGCACAGCCATCGATCCTGCGCGCGCGTGTGCGCAGCAGCGCTCCTGTGCTTCGGAATCCCGCTGATCAGGACAATAACTGGTCCGAAACTGATCAAAGAGTGAGCTTATCGATCACAGATCAACAGCTTTCACGCGGGAAGCCTCCAGTCACGCAACTTGTGCGGGTTAAGTTGGAGGAGGAGTGAGCGCGTCGTCCCGCAGTGCGCGAAGGTGCTTGATGATCCAGAAGAGCTGATTAGCACGGTTATTGAGAGCGTCACGTGGTCATCAATGACATCACAATCAGTGCTTTTAATCTGAAAGGTGGGTTGACCTCCTGACCTCCTGATCACCCGAGCTCCTCTGGGGTGGTTCCGCTCACACACTAAACCGAAGCTACATTTGTTCACTAAAAGTCACCTTTTGGAAAAGGAGCCGCGCACATCCCATCAGAACCAGAGCAGGCCCGAACCGCGGCTGCTCAGCAGCGCCCCCTGGGGGCCTCCCGGCGACCCGCAGGCTGAACGAAGTCCCGAACTGTGAGGAACGGGTCAGGGTGTGTTCGATGGTACCACAGGTGTTGATCCAGTCAACCAGTTGTGGTTCTGGAGAAACTGAACAGGACACACACACACACACCCCCACACACACACACACACACACACACACACACACACACACACACCCACACACAGGGCCTGGACTTTCATAGATATAATTCATTTCCCACCTGAACCTCCTCCTGAACCAACCCTGACCTTGACCCCTGACCCCTCACATTGCTGGTATTTTGTTATTCAGAATGTATCAAGTACAAGAACAAACACACACACACACACACACACACACACACAGAGTCATGAAACAAGATTAAATTATGGACATCTGAATTCAATCTCTAGCAACATCAGAGGTAACAAAGCCAAAGAAACTGAGCTGAAGATTCAAACGTCATCAGCTGTGAAGGAGCCACAGCAGTGCCCCCAGATTAGGCTCAGGTAGTAATCTGGGATTACTACACACACCCTGATGGAGGCTGCCCAGCATCAAGGAGAACATTTAAGCTCACAACCCTGGAAGATCACACGCACGCACCACACACACACACACACACACACATATATATACACACACACACACACGCACACACACACACACACACGCACACACACGCACAAGATTGACTCAGAGTTTACATTTACCATCTAACACGTCCTGGACATGAAAAACAACCAAACCAGAAGAATTACAACCAGAACTCACAGCAGGACGGCTGGTGTGTCACATGACCTCTGCTCTCTGCTCTGATTGGCTGAAACTGATCATTAACCTCAACATGAGAGCTGTGAGGTGGGACAATGTTTAGGGTGGACACTGGTGAGGTGGGACAATGTTTAGGGTGGACACTGGTGAGGTGGGACACTGTTTAGGGTGGACACTGGTGAGGTGAGACACTGTTTAGGATGGACACTGGTGAGGTGGGACAATGTTTAGGGTGGACACTGGTGAGGTGGGACACTGCTGTGTTGACCTGTGGACAGGACTAACTGGAGACTTCCTGGGTCGTCTCTGGTAACTAATGCGAGTGAATCTACAGGAAACGTAGGTTGTGGACAGCAGGCGTCTCCATGGCGACTTAAACATATTTTCCTATTTCAGAGGACGAGGACGTCCCCTGAAATAAGGAACAAACACGTCTGAGCTCTGTGTTTTACTGTGTTTCTGTAGTATTATGGTCTGGCTGATATGGACACCAACCGTCTCGTCTCACGTCGGCGATTTTCAAACGAGTGAAACGAGTTCGTTGCTCTGAAAGTGCGACACTGAATAAAAGATGACACAACACAGGCGGATCAACACAACGTGACACTTTCCTGACTCACAACAATCGCTTTACATTCAAAATACAGTAAAACTCTGAACATCAGAAGAGTCTGAGGCGCCACCTAGAGGCCGCAGAGCAGTAACACACACAGCAGCAACACACACAGCAGCAACACACAGCAGCAACACACACAGCAGCAACACACACACAGCAGCAACACACACAGCAGCAACACGCACAGCAGCAACACGCACAGCAGCAACACGCACAGCAGCACACACACAGCACAAACACGCACAGCAGCAACACACACAGCAGCAACACGCACAGCAGCAACAAAACACGCACAGCAGCAACACACACACAGCAACACAAACACAGCAGCAACACACACGCAGCACACACACAGCAGCAACACACACAGCAGCAACACACACACAGCAATAACACAAACACAGCAGCAACACACACACAGCAACACACACACAGCAGCAACACACACACAGCAGCACACACACAGCAGCAACACACACAGCAGCAACACACCAGCAGCAACACAAACACAGCAGCAACACACACAGCAGCAACACAAACACAGCAGCAACACACACAGCAGCAACACACACACAGCAGCAACACACACAGCAGCAACACACACAGCAGCAATAACACACAGCAGCAACACAACACAGCAGCAACACGCACAGCAGCAACACGCACAGCAGCAACACACACGCAGCAACACACACAGCAGCAACACACACACCAAGCAGCAACACACCAGCAGCAACACACACAGCAGCAACACACACAGCAGCAACACACACACAGCACACCACACAGCAGCAACACACACAGCAGCAATAACACAAACGCAGCACACACAGCAGCAACGCACACAGCAGCAACACGCACAGCAGCAATAACACACAGCAGCAACACACACACACAGCAATAACACACACACAGCAGCAACACACACACAGCAATAACACACAGCAGCAACACACCACACACAGCAAAACACACACAACAGCAGCAACACACACAAGCAGCAACACACACACAGAAAACAACAACACAAAAGAGCAATAACACACACTAACAACACACACAACACACAGCAGCAACACACACACACAAAAACAACCACAACACACACAACACAACACACAGCAGCAACACACACACACACTAACAACACACACAACACACCAACACAACACACAGCAGCAACACACACACATTAACAACACACACACACAACACACAGCAGCAACACACACACAGCAATAACACCACTATGTGTTTGTGGGTCAGCATGTACGTATGTGTGTCTGGTTGTGTTGGTAGTGTGTGTGTGTGTGTGTGGTGTGTGTGTGTGTGTGTGTGTGTGTGTGTGTGATGGAGGAGGTCCACCTGCTCCCACTGAGCTACTGCCAGGCTGGAGCTCTGCCAGCAGTATAGCAGGCCTGAAACCAAGCCTCTGTCAAGCTCGCACGACCAGAGA
>NW_026621950.1:0-41705 GCF_003711565.1 Takifugu flavidus | reverse complement strand
TTTAATTCAAATACGCAAATAAAGAGTAAAAAAATAAAATAAAAAAAATACATTTATACTTAACAGAAAATATAAGGACTCATCAACTTTATTTCTACCCAAAATGTAGTCATTACATAAACTTCCTCATGCAAATATTTCGACAGTATGATATTAAACTATTAGCATTACACAAACGTATTTTTAACTTTTGCCAAAATGTACATGTAAAAATGTTTTCATCCTCAGCCACATAACACAAAGCAAATAAACACATAAGAAAACACAGTAAAGTTTCAAATTAAGAAAATATCAAATCTAAGATCACAAAAAAGCGCATAAAAATTAAATTGAGAATCTGTGACTGTGTACTGCGCAATCCCTTGCTTATTCTAAGCTTATTCTTTTTATTTTAATTATTTCGTTTGCTGTTAACTATTGTCTTCCTGATTTAGGCGTAACGAGCTGCAGGTGCGCTGGAGGCTCAGCGCTCTTCGGAGATCGGCCCCCCCTGAATGCCGTTCCTGCAGGTAGGGGGGGAGGTGAGAAGTCCGAGTGCCGACCAGAAACCGAACCACAACAAATAACATTTGAAAGAGGATATATGAACATGTGATTTTTCCAGTATCACACACAGACATACACACATCAGTATCAGTACCTATGGTTGCGAAAATACGGTACTGTATATAGAACATAGGGCACGTTTGTGCGTGATATCACTCCGCGTCTGCGCAACAACCACAATCTCCTATCTTTAGTATTGCTGCGCCAACTGGTGGTCTTTTGGGTTGAGGATAACGGTGATCTATATGTACCTATATGTAGCTATAGCGTCATTGGCCTCCACTCCAGCCACTCCTGGTAGTTCCTCAAAAACACAGAGTTTCTAGTGGATGCACAATCTGTGGAAGCCAACATAGAAATTTCTGAAGAGCCAAAGTTCTTGCAACAAAAATATAGTCCCCAATTAGGTTGTTTTGTTATCACACGACCCCGTCCCCATTATCTTAAGAGAATATAAAAGAATGAGTGGAGACAGAAGAGAGAATGAGACAATTTTGGCGCGTGTCGCTCTTGATTTTGTGTTTATTTTTGCAGTAAACTTAAAGGAGGCCTTTTCACTTTATGTTTGATTCCATTTAAGCTGATATTCCATTCTTGACATCTTAAAATTTACAGGATTCATGGGAGATTTATTTGGTCATTTTGCTTCTTTTTATTTACTAGTTCCCACATTTCTTATTTGTTTTTATTAGATTGCAATAAATCATATAACATTTAACAGATTGACTAAAGTCAAATGACCTGCGGTTCCCACCGATAGCCGTCATTCTGATGGGTTTTTGCTGGTTGCAGCTGAAATATTCCAATGCTCCATGTCACAGAGACAGTAAATACTAAACCCTAAAGATTCTGAAGGCATGATGTAAAATAGTAACGTATAATACAGACGTTTGAAGAGACAATTAAGAGAATGTTTTCATGCTTATAAGAGTGGCCGAGGAGCCATTTAGAACTTTATAAAGATGCATTGTGTGATACCAGGAACTAATTTAACTCAAGGCGAAGCTGCTTCTGCTTTGTCGACCATCGACTGATCTCCTGAAAGTCCAACACCGCTTTTTAAAAACTGAATTTTCATCTATGGACGGAGTAGACGGCAGATGTTTCCACAGATGCTCTTCACCAGTGGTCAGTGAGTGATGCAGCAGATGAGCGGGAGTTGACTGGCTTCAACCAGCTACTGACTCAATGTGTCCAGCCCATAGTGTGGATTCTCTACGAGATCAGACAGCAGCTTCACTCCTGGCTCCTTCAGCTGGTTGGTTTGTCTCAGGTCCAGTTCTCTGAGATGGGAGGGATTGGACCTCAGCGCCGAGGCCAGAGAGTCACAGCTGATCTCTGATAACCTGCAGCACCTTAATCTAAATAAAGAAGGGAAACTTTTATAAGGTTATAAGTGAAACCAGTATTAATCTGAAAGGTTAATCAAAGGCATGATCTGTAAATATTTAATTTAGTTACAGGTTAAAAAATGATAGTAATATGTAATTACCACAATTCCAACCTCTCAGGTTTGCACTGTTCCAAAGGAGAATATATATTGTTCTGGCCCTCACTCTTCCCAGGTTCTCCCCACCTCTTTCCCTCCCATCTCATCATGGAGATCCATCTCACCTGTGGCTCATCTTTAAAGGCACAACGGCTGTTTCCGACTCCACACCCTCGTTCCCTGTTCACTACTCACTACATGGGGGACATGGATTGAATGAACTACGTAGTGCACTCAATTTAAAGTTAGTATTCGGACAACGGCGTCATTTACGGCGCACGTAAAGTGACGTCATGGTGTCGCATAATAATTCCGAATTGGTCGCCGGGAAAAGTGGCCAGGTCCATTTAATTATTTTAATCCATCAGAAATACATTCAGCGGTCATTTTATGAAAATGTAATATTTAACCTATAATTAACTTTATATAGTAAAATGAAATATTAATGTCAATACTAATACAATAATAATTACTTATTACCTAAAATAACTCGTGTCCCATGACATTTTCAAGCCAAGACAGGATGGAACATTCTCAAATCATATTCTGCTGTAGTGAAAACATTTAATAAAGCAATTTTTCATCAAAAAATGGATCAAAGCTACTTTTCATCTTTGTAAATATTCTTTTACTGAGATTCTGTCGCCTGGTGAGGAACAGACGATTCTGAAGAACAATTTTAAGTGAGGGGGGGGATCAGTGAAGACTGGTTGATTTTTGTTTACACATTTATGTGTTGTAATATTTTAAGATGATCATATTGGACCCCTACTGAAAAAAAATTCTTATTTCCAAAAATTTCATATATCAAACTGCACAGTAGAAATTACGTTAAAAAATGTATCCCATCAGCCTTTACGGCTGGGGGCTAGGGTGGATACATTTTCCGAGTTAGGGTGCTCGCTTGTTCTTTTCGCAGTGAATTGTGGGATACATTGAGTGCACTACATAGGGTACAGCGATGCTCACTAACAATTCGGACACTATTGCAAAATGGCGTCCACACTATTGAGTGCACTATGTAGGGTACAGGGGGTGGTTTCAGAAACAGCCAACCTGTCTTAGATGACTTCCTGTCTCCCTCACCATCTCCCTCCTCGTTGGCTGGTGTCTACCAGGCACCCTCACCTAGTTTTGTCTAATTTTGGTTACCATCTGTCGGCTTTTTCATTGTCCTTAAATCAATTTATCATGAATAAGTGGTCACCGTGTGGCCCTCCCTCCTGAAGGAACTGGGCACAACACACACACTCAGAGAAGTGTGAGGACCCTCGGATGGAATAATGGACATTTTGAGAATGGTGTTTACCTCAGAGTTTCCAGTCGGCAGTTTGGAAAGTGGAGAAAACCACAGAGCAGCTTCACCCCTGAATCCTCTAGAAAGTTGGAGTTCAGCTCCAGAACCCTCAGATGGGAGGGATTGGACCTCAGCGCCGAGGCCAGAGAGTCACAGCTGATCTCTGATAAACTGCAGTCAATCAAACTAAAAAAGGCAGGATAAGGTTATACGGTGCAGGTCTGCATGTTATCTGCGTCAGTACTAAACCTACGTTAGTTCTTAGTTGGGTCAGACCTGAATTCACGATATTGCTAGAAAGATTTTTAATAAATAAATAAAATTTGGTGCATCACAGCAGTATTGAGAGCAGCCTCACTTCACCATCTTAGCAGCTGGTATGTAGGTAGAAAAAGGAAGACTGACCTGAGCCTCTCCAGTTTACAGTTTGGACTGTCCAGTCCAGAACAGAGCCGCTTCACTCCTGGATCCTTCAGCTGGTTCTCACTCAGCTCCAGAACCCTCAGATGGGGGAGAGGTTGGACCTCAGCGCCGAGGCCAGAGAGTCACAGCTGGTCTCTGATAAACTGCAGTCCTTTAATCTGAATGACAGATAAAAGATGCCATTTTACAGTTCTTGCACATACAGTAATAATTTAGGCTGTGTCCGAAACCACACCCTCGTTCCCTGTTCACTACTCACTACATGGGGGACATGGATTGAGTGAACTACGTAGCGCACTCAATTCAAAATTAGCTTTCGGACACTACGGCGCACGTAAAATGGCGTTATGTTGTCGCATAATAATAACGAATCGTTCCCGGGGAAAAGTGGCCAGGTCCATTTAATTATTTTAACCCATCCGAAACATACCCAAACACATTCAGCGATCGTTTCTTTGAAAATGCAATATTTTACCCTATTATAATCTTTATATAATAATAATAGATTAAAATATTAATGTCAATAACAATAACATAACACTTCCTTATTATCTCAAATAATTAGTGTCCGGTGACATTTCCGGTGACGTAATCTAATAAGATGCTTATAGTCGCGTATAAATAAATAAGGCAAAAACATATTTAAAATGGAGGCAGCAATGTTCCACTAAAGTGAAAGAATTTTACGCTCTAGTAAGATATGTGAATCAAATAGCATATAATAATAATAACATAATATTACATACATTTGTACGTCATTACTGCTCGTTTACCCGCCATCGACAGATTACCACGTGATACCGTAAAGGCTGATGGGATATATTACCGAGTTCGGGTGCATCGGTTGTACACTACTTTTTGCAGTGCATTGTGGGATACATTGAGTGCACTCGCGATGCTCACTAAGAATTCGGACACTATTTCAAAATAATCGTCCATGAGTGCACTAGTAGGGTAGGGGGTGGTTTCGGACACAGCCTTAGAGTTGGTTAGAAACAGCCTTTAGCGGCAGTTCCTTCTGCCACCATAAACCAGATCAGCTTTCAGTCTTTTTCATTTCAGTATTTAATTTACTGCATACCTGAGAGTCTCCAGCTTACAGAGAGGATCCTGGAGAAAACCACAGAGCAGCTTCACTCCTGGATCCTTCAGCTGGTTCTGACTCAGGTCCAGTTCTCTGAGATGGGAGGGATTGGACCTCAGCGCCGAGGCCAGAGAGTCACAGCTGATCTCTGATAAACTGCAGTCCTTTAATCTAAAAACCACAATAAATCCCATTTGTTTCAGTCAGACGTGTTCAGATTTTGCTTTGCTTAGTTACAAATAAATCTGCTTGGAATCTTTGTAGATGAGTGAAATACGGACTTTAGACACAGCTGAACTGACCTGAGAGTCTCCAGCTGACAGTTTGGACTCTCCAGTCCAGAACAGAGCAGCTTCACCCCTGAAACCTCTAGACTGTTGGAGTTCAGGTCCAGAACCCTCAGATGGGAGGGATTGGACCTCAGCGCCGAGGCCAGAGAGTCACAGCTGAGCTCTGACAAACTGCAGTCAATCAAACTAAAAAAAGAAAAGAGATTAGAAGATCACAACACATAAACACAACAGGTTCTCCGTTCCATCCCGGGGGCCTGTCTATGTGTCATGGCTGGCGGCATTCTGGAGTCAGGAGTGGGAGTTATCGGGGCCATCACAGGTCCAGGTCACTACATCCAGGAACTCAGGGAAGGCATGAAAGGAGGAGATCTCCCACGTCGGCAATGGATCCTCCTCAACCAGGTTGGCGGCCCTGGTTGAGTCCCCAGCTGATTGCAGGGCCCTAAGTCAGCATTTAGGGGTTCGGTACCTTGCTCAAGGGTACATTGGCAGTGCTCTGGAGGTGTTCAGGGGCCTGCTCCACTACCAGAACACCATGTTTTGTCCACACCAGGGTTGACCTGAGAACCCTCTCATCCCAGTCCACAACAGACTATATCAGCTTTGTGTTGATGCAGAACGGGTCCCTGGCTTTGATCTTAAAGCTGCCGACTATGTTATCTAACCTTGTATTAGTCCAGCAAATATACGATACTGTGGGTGGATGTCACAGTATGTGCTCTCCGAGTGCTTTTTTACCTACTTCACAATGGGTTTTTCATCCTCATATCTGCTCCCCCCTCACCTGTGATGTTCCTCACCATTTCACCTTGAGTGCTGCTTTCAGAACCTCTGACTGTCCTTTTATTTTCAGTGGACCTTTAGTAATAATCTTTATAAGGAAGTAAATCGTACTGTTGAACAGTAAAATACATGAACTCACCTGAGAGTCTCCAGCTTACAGAGAGGATCCTGCAGAAAACCACAGAGCTGCTTCACTGCTGGATCCTTCAGCTGGTTCTCACTCAGGTCCAGTTCTCTGAGATGGGAGGGATTGGACCTCAGCGCCGAGGCCAGAGAGTCACAGCTGATCTCTGATAAACTGCAGTCCTTTAATCTAAAAACCACAATAAATCCCATTTGTTTCAGTCAGACGTGTTCAGATTTTGCTTTGCTTAGTTACAAATAAATCTGCTTGGAATCTTTGTAGATGAATGAAATACGGACTTTAGACACAGCTGAACTGACCTGAGAGTCTCCAGTTTACAGTTTGGACTCTCCAGTCCAGAACAGAGCAGCTTCACCCCTGAAACCTCTAGACTGTTGTAGGTCAGGTCCAGAACCCTCAGATGGGAGGGATTGGACCTCAGCGCCGAGGCCAGAGAGTCACAGCTGATCTCTGATAACCTGCAGTGCCTTAAACTGAATAAAGACAAAATACAACCTGTCAGATATGAGCAGATATGTTGAGTCCACACTCGTTTCTGAAAACCTGAACAGGAAAACAGTCGACAGAACATCTGGTGTTTCAGATAGTCACCCAAAAATAATCGGTCAGAAATGGAGATGTTCTTCAGGAGGTAAAAAGAACAGAGATGGGTTTAAGTTAAATTCCCAGCTGTCGCTGTGAACAAGATGACCTTTAACCTTCAGACATGGAATTTAAAAGCTTCTAACACTGGACAACACGAGAAGAACAAAGTGTCTGGTGAGATCACTCAATGGAGCCTTTTCCTGACAGAGTCACTCATGTCTGCTGTTAACAGCCTGTGTTCTTAATCACATCTGGACTTACTCGGCCTTCCTGCAGTTCCTCACAGCTGGAATCAGGCGACGTCGTCCCTCCACTGAGGTGTTGTACTGCTGCAGGTTCAGCTCATCCAGAACCTCCTCTGACATCTGCAGCAGGTAGGCCAGAGCTGAACAGTGGAACACTGTGTCTCCTCTCTGACAGTCTCCTCTCTGATTTCTTCTCTGACTTCAGAACTCTTGGATCTCCTGATGGACTGACTGATCCTTCATCTCCATCAGACAGTGGAAGATGTTGATGCTTCTGTCTGGGGAGATTTGATCACTGTTCTCCTCCTTCAGGTTTTTGAGGACCTTCTGGATGGTTTCTGGGTGGTTCTCCATCTGATCCAACAGTCCACCCAAGATTCTCTTATTGGACTCCAGAGAGAGACCATGAAGGAAGCGAACAAACAAGTCCAGGTGGCCATTTTTACTTTTGAGAGATTCCATTAGTGCTCTCTTGAGGAAGACATCAAGAGATGTGACTGGATCGTAATTTAACAACCCAGCAAACCGGAAAAAGGGGTTTGGTTTAGAATATTTTGGGAAAGACTCCGTAATCCTTTTATTCTTGATGGTGTAACAGTGGAACATGTAGACGGCAGCCAGAAACTCCTGAATGCTCAGATGAACAAAGCAGTAGACTGATTTCTGGAAGATCACACTCTCTCTTTTGAAGATCTCTGTACAAACTCCTGAGTACAACCCGACACCTCGGAGACGTCCAGTCCACATTGTTCCAGGTCTTCAGAGTAGAACATGATGTTTCCTTTCTCCAGATGTTCAAACGCCAGCCGACCCAACTTCAGAAGGAGTTCTTTATCAGCCTCAGTCAGTTCCTCTGGTCTCTGCTTTCCTCCATACTTCTGCTTCTTCCTCTTTATCTGAACCCTCAGGAAGTGTGAGTAGAGGTCAGTCAGGGTTTGGGCAGCTCTCCTCTCTGGTCTCTGGTCATCATGTCCTCCAGAACTATAGCAGTGATCCAGCAGAAACTGGGATCAGACACATGATGTGGAGGCTTCTGGAGGCCTTGATGTGTGAGATGATTCTCTTGGACAGATCTTCATCACTGAACCTCCTCCTGAAGTACTCCTCCTTCTGGGAGTCAGTGAAGCCTCGTACTTCTGTGATCCTGTCAACACACGAGGGAGGAATCTGATAGGCTGCTGCAGGTCTGGAGGTGATCCAGATGAGAGCTGAGGGAAGCAGGTTCCCCTGGATGAGGTTCACCAGGAGCACGCCAACGGACGATACTTGTGTGACATCAGAGATGACCTGATGCTTGTTGAAACCCAGTGAAAATCTGCTTTCATCCAGGCCATCAAAGATGAACAGAAGTTTCCAGACAGTCAGATCTTCTGCTCTGATCTTCTGTAATGTTGGATGGAAAACATGAAGCAGTGAGAGAAGACTGTGCTGCTCATCTCTGATCAAGTTCAGCTCCCTCCATGAGAGCGGAAGCACCAGACTGATGTCTTGGTTCTCCAAACCTTCTGCCCAGTCCAGACTGAACTTCTGCACTGAGAAGGTTTTTCCAACGCCGGCGACACCGTTGGTCAGAACCACTCTGATGTGTCTCTGTTGCTCAGATAAGACTTTGAAGATGTCCTGGCACTTGATTGGAGTGTCCTGGATGTTGTTCTTGGAGGTTCTCTCAAGCTGTCTCACCTCATGTTGTGTGTCCACCTCCTCACTTTGTCCCTCAGTGATGTAGAGCTCAGTGTAGATCTTGTTCAGCAGGGTTCCACTTCCTGCTTCATTAGTTCCTTCAGTCACATGTTCACATCTTCTCTTCAGACTGATCTTATGACCTTCTATCACCTCCTGCAGATCACCTCCTGAAAATAAGTAAACCAATGATTTCCATCTCTCATAAATCATCAACACAACTACAAATTCATGACATCACAAGTTCAATTTTATATTGAAGAATTTTACTTTGTTTGGGCTTCATTTCAGCATCTCCAGATCTGCTTCCAGATTGTGAACAAGAGGACTCTCCTGGTGGAGCTGACTGGTCCCAGTTTGATAGGATGTGCTCCCCCCTCTCACTATGAAACACATCTCTATTAGTCCTTTGATTTATAGGATGAAAGAACCTGATCAAGACTCAATATGGTTCCAGCATTTATGTCTGAATTCATCTTTCAGTTTTAACATGATTCTTGTTTCTAATCAACAATATTCACATTAAGTATGTAACTATATGACTGTCTGAGGTTTAAGTGTTAAACATCTCCAATAATAAACTCACAACCTGCTGCTGTTAATGTGACTAACAGCTGGCACACAAACACATCATCACGCTTTAGTTTTCTTACATTTCCTCTGAACTTCTGAAGTCTATTCCTTCATCTTTGGACTGGTCACTCTTCAGGGACACACAGCTGGGCACTGTGGACTCTGCTCTGTCCTCGTCCATCCTGAGGAAACATCAGAAATAGTGATGAGACTGTGATGAAGGTAAATAATCTGTAGAGGTTGTAGTTAAATAATCCCAAATCACACAGTTTTTATCAAACAGGAACATTTCTAATACATTCTGAATAACAACTGAATCAATAAATCAATGATGTATCTGTATAATTTTCATGTTTTCAGAGTTTAAGCTGCTTTTTTTAACTGTTCCCTGCAGTGAGAAAAGAACTGGCACCTTTTCCAGCCCCTCATCCTGCAGCACTGAATGTGCTCTAAAGTTCTTTCCAGAGCAAACGTCTCTGCACTTGCAGCAACATGTTGTAGTCATGGATCCGTGAGGAGAACCGGATGCAGGAAATGCGCCGAATTTGATCCCAAAAAACCAACGGTGGTCCGGCAACGACGGGGACGCTGGTCCATCGGCCCGACAACACTGGTTTTCCACAGGCCAACATGGTGAAAGGACTGTCTTCAGCTCAGCCAATAAATTATTTGGTGCTACATAAACATACTAGTCAGGACTTTTTAACTTCCCTCATTTGTTCCCCTCTTCAATTATTTCTAGAATCCAAGTTCTCCAAGATCACTGCTCTATTTAAAATAGATGAAAGAAATGACACCCACTCCTGCATTTCTTTCACAGTGGTTCCACAACATAGAACAATAAACCACTGTGAGAAACATGAACCAAAAATCCTGTTGGTGTCCTGTGATCCTGTGTGGATTTATTTATTTAGTTATTTTGAAAGTTTATTGTCTTAAATTGGTCCGCTGAGAGATCTTAATTTGCACACGATTAGATGTTGTTTGACAGGTAATACCAAATATCCAGCTGTAACCTGGACTGTAACTCTAATAACTCTAAGAGCTTTTCACCTGTCACAAAAATGTCACTCTTCCAGCTTCGTCTGAACAGAATAGTTTCACTTTTAAAACCTAATCAACAGCTTTATGGCGTATATATTACTACCATTAAAGCATTCTGGGAGGGTTTAAAGTTCTTTTAGGATCAGTAGCAAAGAGCAGAAACATAAACTAAACTTCACTTAGAAAGACTATTCAACTACAACTAAAGCCAGACTATAAGAAAGTTAAATAAGACCGATTCATTTATAATGTATAATGATGTTTTGTGCTAAAACTAAATATAACGCCTAGTTGATTCAAATCTTGATTTTATCTCCAAACACAAATGTCAATTCTTTTCAATAATGCTCTTCGTTTACACTCACCTTGTCGGTCTTCAGTCTTCCTGCTTAGTCTGAAAGGAATACTTTTAAAAACTCGTTCGTTGGGTTCCCAGTTTCTGGGAACGTTGTTGCTGGTGTCTACCTGCAGGGGGCGTGGAGGAGCCGCTCATCAGCCACCGCTGGCCCCGCAGACACACGCACCTGCGGTCTCTCTTCAATCTCCCGTTAGATTTAAGGACAGAACTCCCGTCTGCCAGCGGCGTGTGAGTGTTTTCGGCCTCATCGCCAAACCCTGACTTCTGTGGCTTGACTATTAGTTTTCCTTGCGGACTTGTTTTGGACTCTCTCGAGGTCTCTCCGCCTCTCTGTGAACGCGGACCGAACTGTTCTTGTTCACTTTAAAATAAAGACGCTTTTCGGACACCATTCTCCACCGTTATTCAACCTAGTTAACTAAATAAGATTTATGATGCCTCACAGATTTTGAAAGACTTGTAAAAGCAGCATATTTCTGCAGCCCTGGAGTCCAGGAGGAGCAGCAGAGGTCAGAATGTGTCGGAGCGCGTTTAACTATTGTCTGCAGTTCCACGCGTGTCCACCGGGTGGCGGTAAAGCACCACATGATATTTCTCCTTTTTGGAACTTCTTCAGCTGCGTTGAGCTTTAAATCTTCACCTGTCGCTCCCTTTAAGCTCTAAACTTTGCGGTTCTGTGTGTAGTTTGTTGGTTTAAATATTTTTGATGCATTCTGATGACGATGAGTGAAACTGTCAATGACCAATAGAAAGTTCGTCCATTTTTCTACTGTGTCACACATTTTCATTATTTATTGTCATTTTTGGGTCTCTAACTGGGCGAGTTCTGTGAGCTGTTTTGCTTTCTCTGTAGACCAGATGTTCCAGGCAGGTTCCATCATGGAACAGACAGAGACAGGTCACGTGACAACAGTCAGCCTTTAGTTCTTTATTACAGGAGGATCTGGTTATATACAGACACGAATCTGCAAAATACTAAAAGGTATATGAACACAAAGGACTAAAAAGTCTACATACACGCACACACGTGTATTAAGTGTTTATACACACGTTTGCGCGTACGTGCACACTGTATATTCATCTAATAACTGTTAGTTTCTAAAACACCAAAGTAGAGTCACTGAGGCACGGCTTCACCTCCTTTACGCCGAGGTTTCACTGAGCAGGTGTGATGAACTGTTGCAGAAGGAAAAGCATGGAACATGTTAATAATCGGACACAAAAACCCTCAGGTTTATTGTCTGGACCTCGCCATCCCTTTGGGGAGGATCATCTCATTCTTCAGCTTTGAACTGTCAGAGTTAAAAGGTTTCATCCTTCCACAAGACAAGAAAACTTCCGCCCAACCTTCTGACCTCTAGTGTCGTATTTTCATCTCTTCAAAAATTATCATGTTGAACATTTTGTCTTCCAAATGAAAAAGAAAAAAAATTCACTGCAGACTTTTAAAGCAGCGACAGGAAAACCAGCAGGATCACTAGGAAGAGAGACGGAACCAGGCGCCTGGAGATGAGCTCATCTGAACATCTACCCTTTAACAGCCATCGCTAGTAAATGGTCCTTCAGCCTCATCACTTCGAGGGTGGAAACGTGTTTAGGCCGTCAATAACAGCTTTGTGAAACTATCTGTAGCTGAGGAGGCCTCATCCCAAAGCAGCAGGTCCAGATGGAGTTTCGCTCGACTCCTGAGAGTCGGTGCAATGGGCTTCTGCAGCACATCATGCTGAATCAGAGGGTCTGTGGAAACCATCTTATAGTCTCCCAGTCTGCTAAATGCCACATGTGATGAAGACCATGGAGGGGCTGCTGCTGAACCACCGGAGACCACAGATTTAGAGTCCATTCCAAGAAAGGAAGAAGGTGGCAGACTCTTACGAGCTGGTGATAAACAGGGTGGAAACTGCAGAAATCCTCTGAGGATATGAGATATGCTGCACTGCCAACACGGAGGCTCCGTGGAAGAAAATGGTCACTTAAGTCAACGACCTGGCAGGTGGCAAAACCAGCAAAGGTGCAAGTGGCAGATCTTGAGGAAGCTACTCATCACCTGAGGACTTGCATCTAAAGACTACTTTTTCCTCACCATCTGAGGCACAGATAAATACACAATGAATTAATTATTTACTTCTTGATAAAGAAGCGTGTGCATAGCTCGGGAAAGGGATGTAAAGTCCAAACCTCAGGGCTGCAGCGAAATAGAGGGAAAGTCCGCCCACTAGTGGTGACAAAGGTCACTGCACCCTTAAATACTAACGATACTAATGCAAACCGGTCAAATAAAAAACAACCACATGTCTATATACAAGCTCATTGGGCCTCCGCAATAACTGCCGTACTAACCTACGGGTCAGAAGGCTCCGCGGGCAGGTCAGGGTGTAAGTTAAACGCAACCGAACCACTGTTTACGAAATGTCTGAGAAACGCAGAATTAAAAACACACCAGCAGAAAAGAAAACCAACGAAACCAAGAGGCACGACAGGGCCAAACAGCGGCCTATGAGAAGCCTTAAAAGAAACAAAGCCAACATGAGCAGTAACAGGAAAACGGCACTAAAACCGCAGCAGTTTACCTGGTTAATTGGCTGCAGCCCGCACGCCTCAACTCCCTCCCCCGATAGCAGTTGCGGGAGCCAACCGGCAGGGGGCGCACCGACACACCGCCGTAATCCAGCAGGACAACCTGGGACACCAGGGTGTGTGTGTGTGTGTGTGTGTGTGTAATAGTTTTTATTTCTGTTCCTGGTTGGTAGGGATAAACTGCAGTAGCGGTTCCTGCTTTGGCTTTTCCACGCTCCGTTGCCATAGTTACGGGTAAACGGACGCGAGTCGCGTTCGATTTCTGGGGCGTTTTGAACGAAACTGAGTTACCGAATCATCTTCATCCAGGTATGAAGTGATAAGCTCCAACTCAGCGCTGCCCTGTTCAAAATGAGGCTGTAATCTGCGCGTCTCGGGCTTCATAGACCTCAAAGAGGGACGTAAATATGTAACATTTCTACAATTTTGTGGCCAAAATGAGTTTGCATTGACTTGATTGTGCTTTTATCAGGTTGTTTAGGACCGAACATGGAGCCCTCCTGTAGCTCCTCTTCAGTACTGGACAGCGGTGGGCTGGAGGTTCTTGGTTCTACCAAACAATCCAGGTGAGTTTTTTCAGGGATGAAAGATCAAAGAAGCTTTGATGGAAAGCAACAGACATTACAAACGCGTTAGATTCTATTACAACTGATGTTGCTGGTACGCATTGCCTTCAGCCGCAGCAGCAACTATAGAACTAGAACCCACTGAACTCTTCTCATTGATGTGTCCTGACCGACACCCCATCCAGAACCCGGCTAATCTAAAGAATCAGCACCTTCTGCTCCCTCCTCAAACACAATGAAACACAATCAGTGAGGGCAAAACTAGAAAATTCACATGCAACAACTCCTCAAAAGTACAGACGTCAGCACCGGTTCCTTTGACTTCCACAGGGATCCACCAGCGCAGTGTCATGGTGCTCAGACCGACCCTCCAGTTCCAGCCCTGAGGTTCTGCGGTCAACTGGCTCAATGGACAGGAAACTCAACCAACTACCAGGTCCGGGCCGCGCACGCCACCCTGAGTGACGGGGCGCTTGTCAACCAACCCGGTGTTGTTGCAGGGGGCCTCGGTGCAGGTGACGCTCATGGGCTTCGCTGTGTCCGAGGACAGGACGGCAGAGCTCCGGCGCCACCTGGAGGTGTCGTATGATCAAAGCCTTTGAGCCTTTCAGGGTTTTTCCCATCCCGCCGGTCCATTTTCACCCCGTTCTTGTCGCACAAACAGACAAGGCTGGAAAAGACAGTGACGGAAAAGTTCTGCCGGTCGATGGTGTATAAGATCCTGGAGGGGGTCCAGACCCGAGAGAGATCCAGCTCCCTCGTAGAGTTTTTAATGGGAAGCCCCGAGGTGAGGTGGTCAACAAGTTCTCTTGGCTCAGCAGAATTTCTTCTATTCCCACTCTTCACCTTCATCCCTCACAGGAGGAGCGAGAAAGACAAGACAGTGGGGAAATGGACCCGGCCGACCAAAGCCTGGGCCGCGACTTCGCCCATGACCAGACATTTACGGATTTCACCCCATTTGAGGAGGAAGCCTATTCCGCAGCGTTTGGATCCTTCTCTGGTTCCACATCTCCAATGTGAAATGTATTTTTTCCTGTTGCGAAGGTGCTGGAAACAAAGAGTAACACTTGATTAGATCAATAAATTATTCAATGTCACTCATTCAACCGATAAAGCAGAACCGTGTCAAATTCATTGTGCACCGACTGATATATTTAATGTATTTTTAATTTATTTTGAACATTGTCAGACCAGTAAGGTCCAGTTCTGCACCAGCATTAGCTTCGTCCTGAGCTCCCGGTCGGACTGAGGCCCGAATGGACTGGATCCACCGTATTGGCCCGAATATAAGACGACCCTGATTATAAGACGACCCCCTCTTTTTCAGTCTTATTTCAATGCAAAAAACAGCCTCTTATATTCGGGCCAATACGGTATTAATAATGACATTTAGTTAAAGGTAAATTGAGCAAATTGGCTATTTCAGAAGTGTGTATCAAACTGGTCGCCCTTCACATTTTTCAGTACCCAGGAAGTAAGTCTCGGTTTCAAAAAGGTTGGTGACCCCTGCACTCGTCATTTTAAAATTTTTAAATGAACATTCGATCAGTCTGGCCCTCGGCTTGGAGCTACATTTTTTATTTGGCCCTCCGTCCATTTGACTTTGACACCCCTGATTTAAATGAATCAATATGTTTCCATCAGTGGTTAAAAATCCGATGAATGTGATCATCAAAATGCACAAATTCTGCCTTAAATCAGTATCAGCTGTCTTTGTTCATTTAAATATATCGAGCAGTGATCCAGGATTAAACGTTGCTGTTGTCCAAGATTACTGACTGATCCATGATGTAACAGATTTCTATTATATCGATTAACATGAATGTTTGCATTGAAATTTGACAAAAATCTGCAGAATGTAAACTGTATAAAAGTTCACTTTCACAGAAACAGTTGCAGTCTCATTATGGGCTGTAACTGTAGGAGCTCCAGCTTATGTCATTAGAATCTACATGATTCAGTTTATTCATGCTTTTAATGCTCTTTTGACTGAATTTTACCAGATAAAAATGTACCTTTTCTGCCCCCAATACAAGAGTTCCTCTGTGTTCTAAGAGTTTAAAGAAATGCATTTAAAAAACTTAAAAGGAGGCCAGATTTCCTACAAAAGCCTGGTTTGACCAGCAAGTCTGGCTCATTTACAGTTATTGATGAGCTCTTTTTCTGTGATATCTGTCATTTAAGTGCAAACACAGCTTACAAGCAACAAACCTCTCGTCCTGCACCGGCTTATCTGCCGTATGTTCGTATTTTGGGTTCTTTCAGGGCGGTTGGACAAGATCTACACCGTATGTAAAGTGTGTGTGGGTCAAAATACCTTCCAAGTTTGTGAGACCACATTTCTCAATAACTCAACTCTTGTCAGGAGTTGGGACAAAGCGACCCACTCCTGAGAGCTTGTGGGCGATGCTGCAGCGACCCTGCAATCCCTACACTCTCTGGTGAAACCAAATCAAAGGTTTTAGACACTGCTGGATGCTGGAAGGGTGGCTATAGTCTGGACGCATAGTTCCCCTGACTGCACATTTCTCCAACAATGATTGGCAGCTGGTGTCACTTGTTCTCCAGGTGAGAAAAGGAAAGAGAGCCACCCCACAGTGTGTTTGATTGTCCCACTGCAAGCTCAGTGCTGCCATAAAACATTGGTTTCTGTGGTTGGACTGACCTGCTGCCCCTTTAAGAGGGAGGCAGGTTTGGGCTTCTGGCTGGAATGAAGCCACCTAAGAAGAGAACGATTGCAGGCTTTCGGTACCAAGGTTTAACAGGGTGCTCACTTCACACTTGGGCTTTTCTCTTTTTTGGGATGGGTTTTCTCAGTAGAGAAGGGGCATGGCACACTGCAGCAGCTTTCTTTTGGGGTTTTCTAGTTTTCCTTCTGATCTTTAAAAGACAGGAAGAACCATTTTTGATTGGTCTGAATGTTTGGGCGGTTTTGTGGCCAGCCTAAAATAAAACAAGACAAATCTACAACTGATACTTCCTTTCTAGTCATTGATGACCATCCTCACATAGGGCAGATTTCCACAACCAATTTAATACTGCAAATCTATCCTGTGTGGTCTTTTTTCCAAAAACTGTAACACTACGTTTATAACAAAGATCAAACATGTAAACAGTTATTGTCTAACTAGTTACCCCTGGGAAAGTACTGGATCATCTCTGACTGACCTGAGAGTCTCCAGCTTACAGAGAGGATCCTGGAGAAAACCACAGAGCAGCTTCACTCCTGGATCCTTTAGCTGGTTGTAGCTCGGCTCCAGAACCCTCAGATGGGAGGGATTGGACCTCAGCGCCGAGGCCAGAGAGTCACAGCTGATCTCTGATAAACTGCAGTCACTCAGTCTGGATAAGGAATCATGGCAAGAAATGATCTCTTATTGGAGGAAAAGTCATATTACACTTGCTCAAAATCATTATTTCATTTTATTTCATTATTTAATCAGGGCCCTTGGAGTCAGGAGAGCTCTGGCCCCCGACTGATAAACTGGGATATTACAGCAACAACATAGTTAAAAAATATCTATAAAATTGATTTTCAATGGCTCATTTAAATTCATACTACACTTCTCTTCTCCAAAAGTCAATGGAGTTTATCTTGAAGCCTTTTATTGTTTAGTTGTTATGTCGAAGATAAAAGAAAGCTGACCTGAGAGTCTCCAGCTTACAGAGAGGATCCTGCAGAAAACCACAGAGCTGCTTTACTGCTGGATCCTTCAGCTGGTTCCTACTCAGGTCCAGTTCTCTCAGATGGGAGGGATTGGACCTCAGCGCCGAGGCCAGAGAGTCACAGCTGATCTCTGATAAACTGCAGCTGCTCAACCTGGAAAACCAATCAATGGGGCAAATAAAAACACATTTCTAAATCTGAAAGTGAAGAGAAAAGCAGAAAATGTAAAGAAATTTAGGAAAGACCAACAGAGGCCTCCTGACCTGAGCGTCTCCAGTCTGCAGTTTGGATGCATCATTGCAGAAGACAGTAACTTTACTGCGGCATCTGTCAGGCTTTGGGTCCAGCTTAAGCTCAGCTCCCGTAGATGAGAAGGGTTTGACGTCATTGCTGAGGCCACAACTTCCCAATGACTCTTTGAAAGAAAACTATCAGACAGTCTGTTGTGTATGAAACAAAAATAGTGAGTCAAACTTTGGGATTTCTAATCAACTTATCTGAGAATCTACCTCAACACAAATGTAGCTCATTTCCTGGAAAAGCTAAATTCAACACCGTAGAGCAACAGTTTGAACGACCATCAGATCTGAAATGCAACTGAATTATTCTTAATATTTGTCTTATTTTAGAACAGCTCATAATTACTCAATATTTAAAATGATTATAGAAATGGTTTAAAGAAACGTGCATCTTTTTATCTGTCTATCAGCTCTTTGGATATTTGCATTTCATACAATTTGTACGATCGTGCGTCAAGTCTTAATTCAGCGATCCGATCGATGACATCAGAGTCTCTGGTTGCATCGATTGCCCTCAGCTTCTGTTACATCTGCCTGTTTTCCTTCAAATCATTTTCACTGCACCTTTTGTTGCTAGTGATGAAGTTGCCACCTAACGGGTGTGGAAAGGGTCAAACAACTTTGTGGGTCACATAAAGGCTCCAAACGTAACCGCCACAAAGACCTAAAACACCCATTTAAACCAACGAGGCCGGCTGTTTTTACGTTGAACAAATGAAGCAAAATAGTCACGTGTCATTAGTTAAAATGTGTTTTTCTGTCGTTTGAATACGATGTATACAAACAAACAAAAGTTATTTAATTACATGACAGTAATTTCATGATAGTAAGTTAACTTGTGGCTCCTATTATTCCTGCCTTATGTTGGTTTGTCTGGATTGAACTTTGAACTTATATCCAGCCAGTGTTGAACATTTCTGAATGAATTGTTTATCTTTTTTAATTTATGGACGCTGCAATGGAAACAAAGAATTGAAGGAATGACCACTGGAGGGGGTATTGCTACCTGACATGATCGACTCGGTTGATTTAAACGCCGATGTCCGGCCCCAAAAATCTTTACTTACACGGCCTTCCTGCAGTTCCTCACAGCTGGAATCAGGCGACGTCGTCCCTCATCTGAGGTGTTGTACTGCTGCAGGTTCAGCTCATCCAGAACCTCCTCTGACATCTGCAGCAGGTAGGCCAGAGCTGAACAGTGGAGCACTGACAGTCTCCTCTCTGATTTCTTCTCTGACTTCAGGAACTCTTGGATCTCCTGATGGACTGACTGATCCTTCATCTCCGTCAGACAGTGGAAGATGTTGATGCTTCTGTCTGGGGAGATTTCATCACTGTTCACCTCCTTCAGGTTGTTGAGGACCTTCTGGATGGTTTCTGGATGGTTCTCCGTCTGATCCAACAGTCCACCCAAGATCCTCTGATTGGACTCCAGAGAGAGACCATGAAGGAAGCGAACAAACAAGTCCAGGTGGCCATTTTTACTTTCAAGAGATTCCATTAGTGCTCTCATGAGGAAGTCATCAAGAGATGTGACTGGATCGTAATTTGTCAACAACCATGTAATCCTGGAAAAGGTGTTTGGTTTCGAATATTTTAGGAACTTATTTATAACCGCTGTGTCTTTCCTGGTGTAACGGTGGAACATGTAGACGGCAGCCAGAAACTCCTGAATGCTCAGATGAACAAAGCAGTAGACTGATTTCTGGAAGATCACACTCTCTCTTTTGAAGATCTCTGTACAAACTCCTGAGTACACCAACACTTCGGAGACATCCAGTCCACATCGCTCCAGGTCTTCTGAGTAGAACATGATGTTTCCTTTCTCCAGATGTTCAAACGCCAGCCGACCCAACTTCAGAAGGAGTTCTTTATCAGCCTCAGTCAGTTCCTCTGGTCTCTGCTTTCCTCCATACTTCTGCTTCTTCCTCTTTATCTGAACCATCAGGAAGTGTGAGTAGAGGTCAGTCAGGGTTTTGGGCAGCTCTCCTCTCTGGTCTCTGGTCATCATGTCCTCCAGAACTATAGCAGTGATCCAGCAGAAAACTGGGATCAGACACATGATGTGGAGGCTCCTGGAGGCCTTGATGTGTGAGATGATTCTCTTGGACAGATCTTCATCACTGAACCTCCTCCTGAAGTACTCCTCCTTCTGGGAGTCAGTGAAACCTCGTACTTCTGTGATCCTGTCAACACACGAGGGAGGAATCTGATAGGCTGCTGCAGGTCTGGAGGTGATCCAGATGAGAGCTGAGGGAAGCAGGTTCCCCTGGATGAGGTTCACCAGGAGCACGCCAACTGACGATACTTGTGTGACATCAGAGATGACCTGATGCTTGTTGAAACCCAGTGAAAACCTGCTTTCATCCAGGCCATCAAAGATGAACAGAAGTTTCCAGACAGTCAGATCTTCTGCTCTGATCTTCTGTAATGGTGGATGGAAAACATGAAGCAGTGAGAGAAGACTGTGCTGCTCATCTCTGATCAAGTTCAGCTCCCTGCATGAGAGCGGAAGGACCAGACTGATGTCTTGGTTCTCCAAACCTTCTGCCCAGTCCAGACTGAACTTCTGCACTGAGAAGGTTTTTCCAGCGCCGGCGACACCGTTGGTCAGAACCACTCTGATGTGTCTCTGTTGCTCAGATAAGACTTTGAAGATGTCCTGGCACTTGATTGGAGTGTCCTGGATGTTCCTCTTGGAGGTTCTATCAAGCTGTCTCACCTCATGTTGTGTGTCCACCTCCTCACTTTGTCCCTCAGTGATGTAGAGCTCAGTGTAGATCTTGTTCAGCAGGGTTCCACTTCCTGCTTCATTAGTTCCTTCAGTCACATGTTCACATCTTCTCTTCAGACTCATCTTATGACCTTCTATCACCTCCTGCAGATCACCTCCTGAAAATAAGTAAACCAATGATTTCCATCTATCATAAATCATCAACACAACTACAAATTCATGACATCACAAGTTCAATTTTATATTTAACAATTTTACTTTGTTTGGGCTTCATTTCAGCATCTCCAGATCTGCTTCCAGATTGTGAACAAGAGGACTCTCCTGGTGGAGCTGACTGGTCCCAGTTTGATAGGATGTGCTCCCCCCTCTCACTATGAAACACATCTCTATTAGTCCTTTGATTTATAGGATGAAAGAACCTGATCAAGACTCAATATTGTTCCAGCATTTATGTCTGAATTCATCTTTCAGTTTAAACATGATTCTTGTTTCTAATCAACAATATTCACATTAAGTCTGTAACTATATGACTGTCTGAGGTTTAAGTGTTAAACATCTCCAATAATAATACAACTCACAACCTGCTGCTGTTAATGTGACTAACAGCTGGCACACAAACAAATCATCACACTTTAGTTTTCTTACATTTCCTCTGAACTTCTGAAGTCTATTCCTTCTTCTTTGGACTGGTCACTCTTCAGGGACACACAGCTGGGCACTGTGGACTCTGCTCTGTCCTCGTCCATCCTGAGGAAACATCAGAAATAATGATGAGACTGTGATGAAGGTAAAGAATCTGTAGAGGTTGTAGTTAAATAATCCCAATTCACTGCATTTTTATCAAACAGGAACATTTCTAATACATTCTGGATAACAACTGAATCAATAAATCAATGGTGTATCTGTATAATTTTCATGTTTTCAGAGTTTAAGCTGCTTTTTGTAACTGTTCCCTGCAGTGAGAAAAGAACTGGCACCTTTTCCAGCCCCTCATCCTGCAGCACTGAATGTGCTCTAAAGTTCTTTCCAGAGCAAACGTCTCTGCACTTGCAGCAACATGTTGTAGTCATGGATCCGTGAGGAGAACCGGATACAGGAAACACCCCCACTTTGATCCCAAAAAACCAACGGTGGTCCGGCAACGACAGGGACGCTGGTCCATAGGGCCCGACAACACTGGTTTTCCACAGGCCAACATGGTGAAAGGACTGTCTTCAGCTCAGCCAATAAATTATTTGGTGCTACATAAACATACTAGTCAGGACTTTTTAACTTCCCTCATTTGTTCCCCTCTTCAATTATTTCTAGAATCCAAGTTCTCCAAGATCACTGCTCTATTTAAAATAGATGAAAGAAATGACACCCACTCCTGCATTTCTTTCACAGTGGTTCCACAACATAGAACAATAAACCACTGTGAGAAAACCTGCAACATGAACCAAAAATCCTGTTGGCTGTCCTGTGATCCTCTGTTGATTTATTTATTTAGTTATTTTGAAAGTTTATTGTCTTAAATTGGTCCGGCTGAGAGATGTTAATTTGCACACGATTAGATTTTGTTTGACAGGTAATAACAAAATATCCAGCTGTAACCTGGACTGTTGAACAACTCTAATAACTCTCAGAGCTTTTCACCTGTCACAAAAATGTCGCTCTTCCAGCTTCGTCTGAAGAGAATAGTTTCACTTTTAAAACCCAATCAACAGCTTTATGGCGTATATATTACTACCATTAAAGCATTCTGGGAGGGTTTAAAGTTCTTTTAGGATCAGTAGCAAAGAGCAGAAACATAAACTAAACTTCACTTAGAAAGACTATTCAACTATAACTAAAGCCAGACTATAAGAAAGTTAAATAAGACCGATTCATTTATAATGTATAATGATGTTTTGTGCTAAAACTAAATATAACGTCTAGTTGATTCAAATCTTGATTTTATCTCCAAACACAACTGTCAATTCTTTTCAATAATGCTCTTCGTTTACTCACCTTGTTGGTCTTCAGTCTTCCTCCTTAGTCTGAAAGGAATACTTTGAAAAACTCGTTTGTTGGGTTCCCAGTTTCTGGGACCGTTGTTGCTGGTGTCTACCTGCAGGGGGCGTGGAGGAGCCGCTCATCAGCCACAGCTGGCCCCGCAGACACACGCACCTGCGGTCTCTCTTCAATCTCCCGTTAGATTTAAGGACAGAACTCCCGTCTGCCAGCGGCGGAGTGTTTTCGGCCTCATCGCCAAACCCTGACTTCTGTGGCTTGACTATTAGTTTTCCTTGCGGACTTGTTTTGGACTCTCTCGAGGTCTCTACGCCTCTCTGTGAACGCGGACCGAACTGTTCTTGTTCACTTTAAAATAAAGACGCTTTTCGGACACCATTCTCCACCATTATTCAACCAAGCTAAATAAATAGGATTTATGATGCCTCACAGATTTTGCAAGACTTGTAAAAGCAGCATATTTCTGCAGCCCTGGAGTCCAGGAGGAGCAGCAGAGGTCAGAATGTGTCGGAGCGCGTTTAACTATTGTCTGCAGTTCCACGCGTGTCCACCGGGTGGCGGTAAAGCACCACATGATATTTCTCCTTTTTGGAACTTCTTCAGCTGCGTTGAGCTTTAAATCTTCACCTGTCGCTCCATTTAAGCTCTAAACTTTGCGGTTCTGTGTGTAGTTTGTTGGTTTAAATATTTTTGATGCATTCTGATGACGATGAGTGAAACTGTCAATGACCAATAGAAAGTTCGTCCATTTTTCTACTGTGTCACACATTTTCATTATTTATTGTCATTTTTGGGTCTAAACTGGGCCAGTTCTGTGAGCTGTTTTGCTTTTTCTGTGGACCAGATGTTCCAGGCAGGTTCCATCACGGGACAGACGGATACAGGTCACGTGACAACAGTCAGCCTTTAGTTCTTTATTACAGGAGGATCTGGTTTATATACAGACACGAATCTGCAAAATACTAAAAAGTATATGAACCCAAAGTACTAAAAAGTCTAGATACACGCACACACGTGTATTAAGTGTTTATACACACGTTTGCGCGTACGTGCACACTGTATATTCATCTAATAACTGTTAGTTTCTAAAACACCAAAGTAGAGTCACTGAGGCACGGCTTCACCTCCTTTACGCTGAGGTTTCACTGAGCAGGTGTGATGAACTGTTGCAGAAGGAAAAGCATGGAACATGTTAATAATCGGACACAAAAACACTCAGGTTTATCGTCTGGACCTCGCCATCCCTTTGGGGAGGATCATCTCATTCTTCAGCTTTGAACTGTCAGAGTTAAAAGGTTTCATCCTTCCACAAGACAAGAAAACTTCCGCCCAACCTTCTGACCTCTAGTGTCGTATTTTCATCTCTTCAAAAATTATCATGTTGAACATTTTGTCTTCCAAATGAAAAGAGAAAAAAAATTCACTGCAGACTTTTAAAGCAGCAACAGGAAAACCAGCAGCATCACTAGGAAGAGAGACGGAACCAGGCGCCTGGAGATGAGCTCATCTGAACATCTACCCTTTAACAGCCATCGCTAGTAAATGGTCCTTCAGCCTCATCACTTCGAGGGTGGAAACGTGTTTAGGCCGTCAATAATAGCTTTGTGAAACTACCTGTAGCTGAGGAGGCCTCATCCCAAAGCAGCAGGTCCAGATGGAGTTTCGCTCGACTCCTGAGAGTCGGTGCAATGGGCTTCTGCAGCACATCATGCTGAATCAGAGGGTCTGTGGAAACCATCTTATAGTCTCCCAGTCTGCTCAATGCCACATGTGATGAAGACCATGGAGGGGCTGCTGCTGAACCACCGGAGACCACAGATTTAGAGTCCATTCCAAGAAAGGAAGAAGGTGGCAGACTCTTATGAGCTGGTGATAAACAGGGTGGAAACTGCAGAAATCCTCTGAGGATATGAGATATGCTGCACTGCCAACACGGAGGCTCCGTGGAAGAAAATGGTCACTTAAGTCAACGACCTGGCAGGTGGCAAAACCAGCAAAGGTGCAAGTGGCAGATCTTGAGGAAGCTACTCATCACCTGAGGACTTGCATCTAAAGACTACTTTTTCCTCACCATCTGAGGCACAGATAAGTACACAATGAATTAATTATTTACTTCTTGATCAGAAGATTTTTTTTTAAAGTGTGCATAGCTCGGGAAAGGGATGTAAAGTCCAAACTTCAGGGCTGCAGCTAAATAGAGGGAAAGTCCGCCCACTAGTGGTGACAAAGGTCACTGCACCCTTAAATATTAACGATACTAATGCAAACCGGTCAAATAAAAAACAACCACATGTCTATGTACAAGCTCATTGGGCCTCCGCAATAACTGCCGTACTAACCTATGGGTCAGAAGGCTCCGCGGGCAGGTCAGGGTGTAAGTTAAACGCAACCGAACCACTGTTTACGAAATGTCTGAGAAACGCAGAATTAAAAACACACCAGCAGAAAAGAAAACCAACGAAACCAAGAGGCACGACAGGGCAAACAGCGGCCTATGAGAAGCCTTAAAAGAAACGAAGCCAACATGAGCAGTAACAGGAAAACGGCACTAAAACCGCAGCAGTTTACCTGGTTAATTGGCTGCAGCCCGCACGCCTCAACTCCCTCCCCCGATAGCAGTTGCGGGAGCCAACCGGCAGGGGGCGCAGCGACACACCGCCGACATCCAGCAGGCTAACCTGGGACACCAGGGCTGTGTGTGTGTGTGTGTGTGTAATAGTTTTTATTTCTGTTCCTGGTTGGTAGGGATAAACTGCAGTAGCGGTTCCTGCTTTGGGTTTTCCACGCTCCGTTGCCATAGTTACGGGTAAACGGACGCGAGTCGCGTTCGATTTCTGGGGCGTTTTGAACGAAACTGAGTTACCGAATCATCTTCATCCAGGTATGAAGTGATAAAGCTCCAACTCAGCGCTGCCCTGTTCAAAATGAGGCTGTAATCTGCGCGTCTCGGGCTTCATAGACCTCAAAGAGGGACGTAAATATGGAACATTTCTACAATTTTGTGGCCAAAATGAGTTTGCATTGACTTGATTGTGCTTTTATCAGGTGGTTTAGGACCGAACATGGACCACTCCTGCTGACTCTCTCTCTCAGTACTGGACAGCGGTGGGCTGGAGGTTCTTGGTTCTACCAAACAATCCAGGTGAGGTTTTTCAGGGATGAAAGATCAAAGAAGCTTTGATGGAAAGCAACAGACATTACAAGCGCGTTAGGTTCTATTACAACTGATGTTGCTGGTACGCATTGCCTTCAGCCGCAGCAGCAACTATAGAACTAGAACCCACTGAACTCTTCTCATTGATGTGTCCTGACCGACACCCCATCCAGAACCCGGCTAATCTAAAGAATCAGCACCTTCTGCTCCCTCCTCAAACACAATGAAACACAATCAGTGAGGGCAAAACTAGAAGATTCCCATGCAACAACTCCTCAAAAGTACAGACGTCAGCACCGGTTCCTTTGACTTCCACAGGGATCCACCAGCGCAGTGTCATGGTGCTCAGACCGACCCTCCAGTTCCAGCCCAGAGGTTCTGTGGTCAACTGGCTCAATGGACAGGAAACTCAACCAACTACCAGGTCCGGGCCGCGCACGCCACCCTGAGTGACGGGGCGCTTGTCAACCAACCCGGTGTTGTTGCAGGGGGCCTCGGTGCAGGTGACGCTCATGGGCTTCGCTGTGTCCGAGGACAGGACGGCAGAGCTCCGGCGCCACCTGGAGGTGTCGTATGATCAAAGCCTTTGAGCCTTTCAGGGTTTTTCCCATCCCGCCGGTCCATTTTCACCCCGTTCTTGTCGCACAAACAGACAAGGCTGGAAAAGACAGTGACGGAAAAGTTCTGCCGGTCGATGGTGTATAAGATCCTGGAGGGGGTCCAGACCCGAGAGAGATCCAGCTCCCTCGTAGAGTTTTTAATGGGAAGCCCCGAGGTGAGGTGGTCAACAAGTTCTCTTGGCTCAGCAGAATTTCTTCTATTCCCACTCTTCACCTTCATCCCTCACAGGAGGAGCGAGAAAGACAAGACAGTGGGGAAATGGACCCGGCCGACCAAAGCCTGGGCCGCGACTTCGCCCATGACCAGACATTTACGGATTTCACCCCATTTGAGGAGGAAGCCTATTCCGCAGCGTTTGGATCCTTCTCTGGTTCCACATCTCCAATGTGAAATGTATTTTTTCCTGTTGCGAAGGTGCTGGAAACAAAGAGTAACACTTGATTAGATCAATAAATTATTCAATGTCACTCATTCAACCGATAAAGCAGAACCGTGTCAAATTCATTGTGCACCGACTGATATATTTAATGTATTTTTAATTTATTTTGAACATTGTCAGACCAGTAAGGTCCAGTTCTGCACCAGCATTAGCTTCGTCCTGAGCTCCCGGTCGGACTGAGGCCCGAATGGACTGGATCCACCGTATTGGCCCGAATATAAGACGACCCTGATTATAAGACGACCCCCTCTTTTTCAGTCTTATTTCAATGCAAAAAACAGCGTCTTATATTCGGGCCAATACGGTATTAATAATGACATTTAGTTAAAGGTAAATTGAGCAAATTGGCTATTTCAGAAGTGTGTATCAAACTGGTCGCCCTTCACATTTTTCAGTACCCAGGAAGTAAGTCTCGGTTTCAAAAAGGTTGGTGACCCCTGCACTCGTCATTTTAAAATTTTTAAATGAACATTCGATCAGTCTGGCCCTCGGCTTGGAGCTACATTTTTTATTTGGCCCTCCGTCCATTTGACTTTGACACCCCTGATTTAAATGAATCAATATGTTTCCATCAGTGGTTAAAAATCCGATGAATGTGATCATCAAAATGCACAAATTCTGCCTTAAATCAGTATCAGCTGTCTTTGTTCATTTAAATATATCGAGCAGTGATCCAGGATTAAACGTTGCTGTTGTCCAAGATTACTGACTGATCCATGATGTAACAGATTTCTATTATATCGATTAACGTGAATGTTTGCATTGAAATTTGACAAAAATCTGCAGAATGTAAACTGTATAAAAGTTCACTTTCACAGAAACAGTTGCAGTCTCATTATGGGCTGTAACTGTAGGAGCTCCAGCTTATGTCATTAGAATCTACATGATTCAGTTTATTCATGCTTTTAATGCTCTTTTGACTGAATTTTACCAGATAAAAATGTACCTTTTCTGCCCCCAATACAAGAGTTCCTCTGTGTTCTAAGAGTTTAAAGAAATGCATTTAAAAAACTTAAAAGGAGGCCAGATTTCCTACAAAAGCCTGGTTTGACCAGCAAGTCTGGCTCATTTACAGTTATTGATGAGCTCTTTTTCTGTGATATCTGTCATTTAAGTGCAAACACAGCTTACAAGCAACAAACCTCTCGTCCTGCACCGGCTTATCTGCCGTATGTTCGTATTTTGGGTTCTTTCAGGGCGGTTGGACAAGATCTACACCGTATGTAAAGTGTGTGTGGGTCAAAATACCTTCCAAGTTTGTGAGACCACATTTCTCAATAACTCAACTCTTGTCAGGAGTTGGGACAAAGCGACCCACTCCTGAGAGCTTGTGGGCGATGCTGCAGCGACCCTGCAATCCCTACACTCTCTGGTGAAACCAAATCAAAGGTTTTAGACACTGCTGGATGCTGGAAGGGTGGCTATAGTCTGGGCGCATAGTTCCCCTGACTGCACATTTCTCCAACAATGATTGGCAGCTGGTGTCACTTGTTCTCCAGATGAGAAAAGGAAAGAGAGCCCCCCCACAGTGTGTTTGATTGCCCCACTGCAAGCTCAGTGCTGCCATAAAACATTGGTTTCTGTGGTTGGACTGACCTGCTGCCCCTTTAAGAGGGAGGCAGGTTTGGGCTTCTGGCTGGAATGAAGCCACCTAAGAAGAGAACGATTGCAGGCTTTCGGTACCAAGGTTTAACAGGGTGCTCACTTCACACTTGGGCTTTTCTCTTTTTTGGGATGGGTTTTCTCAGTAGAGAAGGGGCATGGCACACTGCAGCAGCTTTCTTTTGGGGTTTTCTAGTTTTCCTTCTGATCTTTAAAAGACAGGAAGAACCATTTTTGATTGGTCTGAATGTTTGGGCGGTTTTGTGGCCAGCCTAAAATAAAACAAGACAAATCTACAACTGGTACTTCCTTTCTAGTCATTGATGACCATCCTCATGGGGCAGATTTCCACAACCAATTTAATACTGCAAATCTATCCTGTGTGGTCTTTTTCCAAAAACTGTAACACTACGTTTATAACAAAGATCAAACATGTAAACAGTTATTGTCTAACTAGTTACCCCTGGGAAAGTACTGGATCATCTCTGACTGACCTGAGAGTCTCCAGCTTACAGAGAGGATCCTGGAGAAAACCACAGAGCAGCTTCACTCCTGGATCCTTTAGCTGGTTGTAGCTCAGCTCCAGAACCCTCAGATGGGAGGGATTGGACCTCAGCGCCGAGGCCAGAGAGTCACAGCTGATCTCTGATAAACTGCAGTCACTCAGTCTGGATAAGGAATCATGGCAAGAAATGATCTCTTATTGGAGGAGGAAAAGTCATATTACACTTGCTCAAAATCATTATTTCATTTTATTTCATTATTTAATCAGGGCCCTTGGAGTCAGGAGAGCTCTGGCCCCCCACTGATAAACTGGGATATTACAGCAACAACATAGTTAAAAAGTATCTATAAAATTGACTTTCAATGGCTCATTTAAATTCATACTACACTTCTCTTCTCCAAAAGTCAATGGAGTTTATCTTGAAGCCTTTTTGTTTAGTTGTTATGTCGAAGATAAAAGAAAGCTGACCTGAGAGTCTCCAGCTTACAGAGAGGATCCTGCAGAAAACCACAGAGCTGCTTTACTGCTGGATCCTTCAGCTGGTTACTACTCAGGTCCAGTTCTCTCAGATGGGAGGGATTGGACCTCAGCGCCGAGGCCAGAGAGTCACAGCTGATCTCTGATAAACTGCAGCTGCTCAACCTGGAAAACCAATCAATGGGGCAAATAAAAACACATTTCTAAATCTGAAAGTGAAGAGAAAAGCAGAAAATGAAAAAAGAAATTTAGGAAAGACCAACAGAGGCCTCCTGACCTGAGCGTCTCCAGTCTGCAGTTTGGATGCATCATTGCAGAAGACAGTAACTTACTGCGGCATCTGTCAGGCTTTGGGTCCAGCTTAAGCTCAGCTCCCGTAGATGAGAAGGGTTTGACGTCATTGCTGAGGCCACAACTTCCAATGACTCTTTGAAAGAAAACTATCAGACAGTCTGTTGTGTATGAAACAAAAATAGTGAGTCAAACTTTGGGATTTCTAATCAACTTATCTGAGAATCTACCTCAACACAAATGTAGCTCATTTCCTGGAAAAGCTAAATTCAACACCGTAGAGCAACAGTTTGAACGACCATCAGATCTGAAATGCAACTGAATTATTTCTAACATTTGTCCTATTTTAGAACAGCTCATAATTACTCAATATTTAAAATGATTATAGCAAATGGTTTAAAGAAACGTGCATCTTTTTATCTATCTATCGGCTCTTTGGATATTTTGCATTTCATACAATTTGTACGATCGTCCGTCAAGTCTTAATTCAGCGATCCGATCGATGACATCAGAGTCTCTGGTTGCATCGATTGCCGTCAGCTTCTGTTACATCTGCCTGTTTTCCTTCAAATCATTTTCACTGCAACTTTTTTTGCTAGTGATGAAGTTGCCACCTAACGGGTGTGGAAAGGGTCAAACAACTTTGTGGGTCACATAAAGGCTCCAAACGTAACCGCCACAAAGACCTAAAACACCCATTTAAACCAACGAGGCCGGCTGTTTTTACGTTGAACAAATGAAGCAAAATAGTCACGTGTCATTAGTTAAAATGTGTTTTTCTGTCGTTTGAATACGATGTATACAAACAAACAAAAGTTATTTAATTACATGACAGTAATTTCATTATAGTAAGTTAACTTGTGGCTCCTATTATTCCTGCCTTATGTTGGTTTGTCTGGATTGAACTTTGAACTTATATCCAGCCAGTGTTGAACATTTCTGAATGAATTGTTTATCTTTTTTAATTTATGGACGCTGCAATGGAAACAAAGAATTGAAGGAATGACCACTGGAGGGGGTATTGCTACCTGACATGATCCACTCGGTTGATTTAAACGCCGATGTCCGGCCCCAAAAATCTTTACTTACACGACCTTCCTGCAGTTCCTCACAGCTGGAATCAGGCGACGTCGTCCCTCATCTGAGGTGTTGTACTGCTGCAGGTTCAGCTCATCCAGAACCTCCTCTGACATCTGCAGCAGGTAGGCCAGAGCTGAACAGTGGAGCACTGACAGTCTCCTCTCTGATTTCTTCTCTGACTTCAGGAACTCTTGGATCTCCTGATGGACTGACTGATCCTTCATCTCCGTCAGACAGTGGAAGATGTTGATGCTTCTGTCTGGGGAGATTTCATCACTGTTCACCTCCTTCAGGTTGTTGAGGACCTTCTGGATGGTTTCTGGATGGTTCTCCGTCTGATCCAACAGTCCACCCAAGATCCTCTGATTGGACTCCAGAGAGAGACCATGAAGGAAGCGAACAAACAAGTCCAGGTGGCCATTTTTACTTTCAAGAGATTCCATTAGTGCTCTCATGAGGAAGTCATCAAGAGATGTGACTGGATCGTAATTTGTCAACAACCATGTAATCCTGGAAAAGTTGTTTGGTTTCGAATATTTTAGGAACTGATTTATAACCACTGTGTCTTTCCTGGTGTAACGGTGGAACATGTAGACGGCAGCCAGAAACTCCTGAATGCTCAGATGAACAAAGCAGTAGACTGATTTCTGGAAGATCACACTCTCTCTTTTGAAGATCTCTGTACAGACTCCTGAGTACACCGACACCTCGGAGACGTCCAGTCCACATCGCTCCAGGTCTTCAGAGTAGAACATGATGTTTCCTTTCTCCAGATGTTCAAACGCCAGCCGACCCAACTTCAGAAGGAGTTCTTTATCAGCCTCAGTCAGTTCCTCTGGTCTCTGCTTTCCTCCATACTTTTGCTTCTTCCTCTTTATCTGAACCCTCAGGAAGTGTGAGTAGAGGTCAGTCAGGGTTTGGGGCAGCTCTCCTCTCTGGTCTCTGGTCATCATGTCCTCCAGAACTATAGCAGTGATCCAGCAGAAAACTGGGATCAGACACATGATGTGGAGGCTCCTGGAGGCCTTGATGTGTGAGATGATTCTCTTGGACAGATCTTCATCACTGAACCTCCTCCTGAAGTACTCCTCCTTCTGGGAGTCAGTGAAGCCTCGTACTTCTGTGATCCTGTCAACACACGAGGGAGGAATCTGATAGGCTGCTGCAGGTCTGGAGGTGATCCAGATGAGAGCTGAGGGAAGCAGGTTCCCCTGGATGAGGTTCACCAGGAGCACCTCAACTGACGATACTTGTGAGACATCAGAGATGACCTGATGCTTGTTGAAATCCAGTGAAAATCTGCTTTCATCCAGGCCATCAAAGATGAACAGAAGTTTCCAGACAGTCAGATCTTCTGCTCTGATCTTCTGTAATGTTGGATGGAAAACATGAAGCAGTGAGAGAAGACTGTGCTGCTCATCTCTGATCAAGTTCAGCTCCCTGCATGAGAGCGGAAGCACCAGACTGATGTCTTGGTTCTCCAAACCTTCTGCCCAGTCCAGACTGAACTTCTGCACTGAGAAGGTTTTTCCAACGCCGGCGACACCGTTGGTCAGAACCACTCTGATGTGTCTCTGTTGCTCAGATAAGACTTTGAAGATGTCCTGGCACTTGATTGGAGTGTCCTGGATGTTCTTCTTGGAGGTTCTCTCAAGCTGTCTCACCTCATGTTGTGTGTCCACCTCCTCACTTTGTCCCTCAGTGATGTAGAGCTCAGTGTAGATCTTGTTCAGCAGGGTTCCACTTCCTGCTTCATTAGTTCCTTCAGTCACATGTTCACATCTTCTCTTCAGACTGATCTTATGACCTTCTATCACCTCCTGCAGATCACCTCCTGAAAATAAATAAACCAATGATTTCCATCTATCATAAATCATCAACACAACTACAAATTCATGACATCACAAGTTCAATTTTATATTGAACAGTTTTACTTTGTTTGGGCTTCATTTCAGCATCTCCAGATCTGCTTCCAGATTGTGAACAAGAGGACTCTCCTGGTGGAGCTGACTGGTCCCAGTTTGATAGGATGTGCTCCCCCCTCTCACTATGAAACACATCTCTATTAGTCATTTGATTTATAGGATCAAAAAACCTGATCAAGACTCAATATTGTTCCAGCATTTATGTCTGAATTCATCTTTCAGTTTTAAACATGATTCTTGTTTCTAATCAACAATATTCACATTAAGTATGTAACTATATGACTGTATGAGGTTTAAGTGTTAAACATCTCCAATAATAAACTCACAACCTGCTGCTGTTAATGTGACTAACAGCTGGCACACAAACACATCATCATGCTTTAGTTTTCTTACATTTTGTCTGAACTTCTGAAGTCTATTATTCTACCTATGGACCGGTCACTCTTCAGGGACACACAGCTGGGCACTGTGGACTCTGCTCTGTCCTCGTCCATCCTGAGGAAACATCAGAAATTGTGATGAGACTGATGAAGGTAAATAATCTGTTGAGGTTGTAGATAAATAATCCCAATTCACTGCATTTTTATCAAACAGGAACATTTCTAATACATTCTGAATAACAGCTGAATCAATAAAACAATGATGTATCTGTATAATTTTCATCTTTTCAGAGTTTAGGCGGCTTTTTTAACTGTTCCCTGCAGTGAGAAAAGAACTGGCACCTTTTCCAGCCCCTCATCCTGCAGCACTGAATGTGCTCTAAAGTTCTTTCCAGAGCAAACGTCTCTGCACTTGCAGCAACATGTTGTAGTCATGGATCCGTGAGGAGAACCGGATACAGGAAACACCCCCACTTTGATCCCAAAAAACCAACGGTGGTCCGGCAACGACGGGGACGCTGGTCCATCGGGCCCGACAACACTGGTTTTCCACAGGCCAACATGGTGAAAGGACTGTCTTCAGCTCAGCCAATAAATTATTTAGTGCTACATAAACATACTAGTCAGGACTGTATCGTTATTTAACAACCTAAGAGACTGGAAAAAGGGGTTTGGTTTCGAATATTTTCGGAAAGACTCCATAATCCTTTTATTCTTGATGGTGTAACAGTGGAACATGTAGACGGCAGCCAGAAACTCCTGAATGCTCAGATGAACAAACAGTAGACTGATTTCTGGAAGATCACACTCTTTATTAGAACCAGGAGCCTTATAAATAGACTTTTTAATGAATTTTCATGACATGTGGTGGAACAGTGTGGCAGAACAAGCTGCACAGACCTGCCATGTCTTACCCATCCGTATCTAAATGGAGAGCTGTAGCACTCTGCAATGATGGATATTGTTGGGAAACTTTAAAATATATGCCTATGAATTTTTGTGAGATGATGTTAACCCATGTAGGAGAAATGACCAGTTAAAAACAGAACCAATTTTCAGTTTTAAAAGATATACCACACTAAAATTAACATGGAAATTAATGGGAGCGAACACCTGACATGTTGGTGCACCGTTTCATTTTAAGCGCCTGGCTGATTTCATTTTTCACGATAATAGAGGCTAATACCTACAAAATGATGTTTTGTATGGTTGTGAAATGTTCTAAGGCAGAGTTATGTGGTTCAGAAAACCTTACTTTAAAGGTGAGCCTTGAGGTCCAATACCGAAGTTGAAAGGTTGCTCTTTGGACCTGTCGCTCTTCATGGACACACAGCTGGACACTACGGACTTTGCTCTCTCTTCCTCTTCCATCACACATTCGCTCATTTTTAAATGTGAGTCTAAATGGTTAAGCAGGAACAGTCTGCTGACACAGAAAATAAGATTAAAGAACATGATTTTCAGGCTAGGTGTGTTGGCAGCATTGGAGCCAGCCTCAGGAAAAAGGTGTGTCAATATCTCAGAAGTGATGCATCAAGTTGACACAACCCAACAGAAGTCAAGCAGCCCAACATGCTTCTCTGGCATGGAATTGCTGACAAAGCCACTCATCACAGACCAATTTTCCACATTACACCTGCGCCTGGTGCCATCATTTTGGAGGCATTTTGATATTTTTCTTGACCTCTCCAAGATCCACGCGGAAATCTGACACTACATTCTCGAGCTTCGTCTTGGCTCATTTGCACACTAACAGTGACTGGAGGTTGTGAATAGATGACACACAGCAAAGGGCTAAAAAACACCCAATTCTGCTCAGACTAATCTTATCTGACCACAGGACCAAAAATATGAAAACACGATGGGTTTAGGTTTCGTTTCGTTTTCTTGACTGCTTCATTCAAAACAGAACAAATTTCATAAATCCATAATAACAAATTCATATTCCACAAAGAACCAGTTGTTAAAACAAAAAATGGAATGCCTTGATCTCTACCTCTTTACATACTCTCCTTTTTTAAATAAAGGATTGATTGTCCCCCTGGTGGAGGGACAAAGAGAGGAGGCTAAAACTTTCGCGTTTGTGTCCCTCTTTCGGTGGATTTTTCCACTAACTGCAAATAATATTGTCGACTTATTGTGAGTATTAAAATGTGCTTCCTCAACTTCTAAGATTTTGGCTCAGGGTTAGCGGAAAACGCAGTTAGAGGAAACACGGTACAAAGTTTGATCATCCGTCACAACATTCCCGTCGACCAGCCGCAATGTGCGTCCGAAATACGCGCACGCTCATTGCGAACACGCAGGTTATTAAGCCGCATCTCGCAGCGGAACATTGATTCGAGACGACAGCAGTGAAAGAACCAAATGCTACCTGAATATTAGAGGTTTTCCATCAGGGCTCGGTCAGTCAGGATGGAGCCCGAAGTTGAGAACTGTCATTTTCGCTGTGTCAACTGTGATCTCTGCAAACAGCTCATTAGGGGAAATTTGCTTATCTGGAGGAGAAGCTTTCAAAACTTGACGGGCTGGGGGGGAATGACTGTAATTTTGGAATCAGCGTGCCAATTTTATTTTTAATCAGAACAATTAAATAAAAAAACCTCAACAGGATATTTTCAAATTGTTCCCCAGTGTAACTTCACCTGGAATTGTGGACTCCAGAATACCACCATTAAATCCATTTAATCACTTAATAGCTGTGGAATTTGAGCCATGAGAAAAATATCTCTCCATCATGATTTCCAGAATTTTTCATCAATATCTGAGATTCTTCGAAAGCTTCGCTGGTGTTGGGTTTTTATTGCTTCTACTTCATTTTCAGGCGCAGTTCTTTTATTTCAGATCAAATCAAATCATCTTTATTTGTAATGTCTGTTTAGTCAAACTTGGTGCTATGCAGAATCCCAGGGCCTGATCCCTAACAATCAACAGGAAAATCTCCCCTTTAACAGGAAGAAACCTTGAGCAGGACCAGGCTCATATGGGGGGGGGGGGGACCCTCCTGCTGATGGGGGGGTGGGTAGGGAGAGAGGAGGAGAAGGGGGAGGACAGGTAGAGGAGAGACAAGGCAGACATCATTTAAATCGTGTTAATTATAATAAGCTATCAATATAAGAGAGGAGAGCGTCAGTGGGGTCAGAGGTCAGTGTGCAGCCATGAGGTTGATTGGTTCAAGTCGATCATGAGAAACCTGAATTGTGTCAGAGGGCCACACCAACAATATCCGAAACTTAATTCTTCTCAGCTTTTTTACATTTTAAAACGCACTAAATTATATAGTTTGAATAGCTGGTTTGAAGAGCTGAGGTGGAACTTAGCAAGTTTCATGGTTCTCCACCACTTCCTCTCGCTGAGGACCTTCTCAGCTGGTGGTTTATGCTCCACCTTCCAAGTTGAGCAAGTGATACTTCTGCATTCCTGCCACCAGTGTCTCTGCAGAAAGAGTCTTCTCTACTGTTTTATATTAGATTATATAAAATTAGGATTTTTGGTTGGTTGATGTCTTAGATGTTGACTAAGAGCAGGTTTTACTTTAATAACATAGAAAGATTCGATGAGAAGAGAAAATGTATTATTTTATGAACTACTTCCACTACTATTATATACACGTACTTCCATATTGTCTTAGATTGGAAGCTGCATTTATTGCATCGTTCATAGAAAGTCATATTTGTGAGGAGAAAAACTCAATAAGGTCATTTTCTTTAATGATCATTAAAAAAAGAAGGAGGCGATGAACAAACAGATTTATATAAAAATGTGTGAAAACTTATGCATGGAAACATTCTTAAAATGGTTGCATTGTGTAGAATCGGTGTAGAATCAACTTGTTGACTTCTGATTTGGACTCCAATCGAAGTGAGGTGCAACAATTGTGGATGCTGAAAGCTTCAGATCTTCATGAAGGTTTCTGTGGTTGGACTGACCTGCTGCCCCTTTAAGAGGGAGGCAGGTTTGGGCTTCTGGCTGGAATGAAGCCACCTAAGATGAGAACGATTGCAGGCTTTCGGTACCAAGGTTTAACAGGGTGCTCACTTCACACTTGGGCTTTTCTCTTTTTTGGGATGGGTTTTCTCAGTAGAGAAGGGGCATGGCACACTGCAGCAGCTTTCTTTTGGGGTTTTCTAGTTTTCCTTCTGATCTTTAAAAGACAGGAAGAACCTTTTTTGATTGGTCTGAATGTTTGGGCGGTTTTGTGGCCAGCCTAAAATAAAACAAGACAAATCTACAACTGATACTTCCTTTCTAGTCATTGATGACCATCCTCACATGGGACAGATTTCCACAACCAATTTAATACTGCAAATCTATCCTGTGTGGTCTTTTTTCCGAGAACTGTAACACTACGTTTATAACAAAGATCAAACATGTAAACAGTTATTGTCTAACTAGTTACACCTGGGAAAGTACTGGATCATCTCTGACTGACCTGAGAGTCTCCAGCTTACAGAGAGGATCCTGGAGAAAACCACAGAGCAGCTTCACTGCTGGATCCGTCAGCTGGTTCCAACTCAGGTCCAGTTCTCTCAAATGGGAGGGATTGGACCTCAGCGCTGAGGCCAGAGAGTCACAGCTGATCTCTGATAAACTGCAGCACCACAGCCTGGAAAAGCAATAAATGGGGCAAATAAAAACACATTTCTAAATCTGAAAGTGAAGAGAAAAGCAGAAAATGTAAAGAAATTTAGAAAAGACCAACAGAGGCCTCCTGACCTGAGCGTCTCCAGTCTGCAGTTTGGATGCATCATTGCAGAACACAGTAACTTTACTGCATCTGTCAGGCTTTTGTTGTTGCTTAAGCTCAGCTCCCGTAGATGAGAAGGTTTGACGTCATTGCTGAGGCCACAACTTCCCAATGACTCTTTGAAAGAAAACTATCAGACAGTCTGTTGTGTATGAAACAAAAATAGTGAGTCAAACTTTGGGATTTCTAATCAACTTATCTGAGAATCTACCTGAACACAAATGTAGCTCATTTCCTGGAAAAGCTAAATTCAACACCGTAGAGCAACAGTTTGAACGACCATCAGATCTGAAATGCAACTGAATTATTCTTAACATTTGTCTTTTTTAGAACAGCTCATAATTACTCAATATTTAAAATGATTGTGGCAAATGGTTTAAAGAAACGTGCATCTTTTTATCTTTTTATCGGCTCTTTGGATATTTTGCATTTCATCCAATTTGTACGATCGTGCGTCAAGTCTTAATTCAGCGATCCGATCGATGACATCAGAGTCTCTGGTTGCATCGATTGCCGTCAGCTTCTGTTACATCTGCCTGTTTTCCTTCAAATCATTTTCACTGCACCTTTTGTTGCTAGTGATGAAGTTGCCACCTAACGGGTGTGGAAAGGGTCAAACAACTTTGTGGGTCACATAAAGGCTCCAAACGGAACCGCCACAAAGACCTAAAACACCCATTTAAACCAACGAGGCCGGCTGTTTTTACGTTGAACAAATGAAGCAAAATAGTCACGTGTCATTAGTTAAAATGTGTTTTTCTGTTGTTTGAATACGATGTATACAAACAAACAAAACTTATTTAATTACATGACAGTAATTTCATTATAGTCAGTTAACTTGTGGCTCCTATTATTCCTGCCTTATGTTGGTTTGTCTGGATTGACCTTTGAACTTATATCCAGCCAGTGTTGAACATTTCTGAATGAATTGTTGTTTTTCTTTTTTAATTTATGGACGCTGCAATGGAAATAAAGAATTGAAGGAATGACCACTGGAGGGGGTATTGCTACCTGACATGATCGACTCGGTTGATTTAAACGCCGATGTCCGGCTCCAAAAATCTTTACTTACACGGACTTCCTGCAGTTCCTCACAGCTGGAATCAGGCGATGTCGTCCCTCATCTGAGGTGTTGTACTGCTGCAGGTTCAGCTCATCCAGAACCTCCTCTGACATCTGCAGCAGGTAGGCCAGAGCTGAACAGTGGATCTCTGACAGTCTCCTCTCTGATTTCTTCTCTGACTTCAGGAACTCTTGGATCTCCTGATGCACTGACTGATCCTTCATCTCCATCAGACAGTGGAAGATGTTGATGCTTCTGTCTGGGGAGATTTCATCACTGTTCACCTCCTTCAGGTTGTTGAGGACCTTCTGGATGGTTTCTGGATGGTTCTCCATCTGATCCAACAGTCCACCCAAGATCCTCTGATTGGACTCCAGAGAGAGACCGTGAAGGAAGCGAACAAACAAGTCCAGGTGGCCATTTTTACTTTCAAGAGATTTCATTAGTGCTCTCATGAGGAAGACATCAAGAGATGTGGCTGAATCGTAATTTAACAACCCAACAAACCGGAAAAAGTCGTTTGGTTTCAAATATTTTGGGAAAGACTCCATAATCCTTTTATTGATGGTGTAACAATGGAACATGTAGACGGCAGCCAGAAACTCCTGAATGCTCAGATGAACAAAGCAGTAGACTGATTTCTGCAAGATCACACTCTCTCTTTTGAAGATCTCTGTACAAACTCCTGAGTACACCGACGACACTCGGAGACGTCCAGTCCACATTGCTTCAGGTCTTCTGAGTAGAACATGATGTTTCCTTTCTCCAGATGTTCAAATGCCAGCCGACCCAACTTCAGAAGGAGTTCTTTGTCAGCCTCAGTCAGTTCCTCTGGTCTCTGCTCTCCTCCATACTTCTGCTTCTTCCTCTTTATCTGAACCCTCAGGAAGTGTGAGTAGAGGTCAGTCAGGGTTTGGGGCAGCTCTCCTCTCTGGTCTCTGGTCATCATGTCCTCCAGAACTATAGCAGTGATCCAGCAGAAAACTGGGATCAGACACATGATGTGGAGGCTCCTGGAGGCCTTGATGTGTGAGATGATTCTCTTGGACAGATCTTCATCACTGAACCTCCTCCTGAAGTACTCCTCCTTCTGGGAGTCAGTGAAGCCTCGTACTTCTGTGATCCTGTCAACACACGAGGGAGGAATCTGATAGGCTGCTGCAGGTCTGGAGGTGATCCAGATGAGAGCTGAGGGAAGCAGGTTCCCCTGGATGAGGTTCACCAGGAGCACGCCAACTGACGATACTTGTGTGACATCAGAGATGACCTGATGCTTGTTGAAACCCAGTGAAAACCTGCTTTCATCCAGGCCATCAAAGATGAACAGAAGTTTCCAGACAGTCAGATCTTCTGCTCTGATCTTCTGTAATGTTGGATGGAAAACATGAAGCAGTGAGAGAAGACTGTGCTGCTCATCTCTGATCAAGTTCAGCTCCCTGCATGAGAGCGGAAGCACCAGACTGATGTCTTGGTTCTCCAAACCTTCTGCCCAGTCCAGACTGAACTTCTGCACTGAGAAGGTTTTTCCAACGCCGGCGACACCGTTGGTCAGAACCACTCTGATGTGTCTCTGTTGCTCAGATAAGACTTTGAAGATGTCCTGGCACTTGATTGGAGTGTCCTGGATGTTCTTCTTGGAGGTTCTCTCAAGCTGTCTCACCTCATGTTGTGTGTCCACCTCCTCACTTTGTCCCTCAGTGATGTAGAGCTCAGTGTAGATCTTGTTCAGCAGGGTTCCACTTCCTGCTTCATGAGTTCCTTCAGTCACATCTTCACATCTTCTCTTCAGACTGATCTTATGGCCTTCTATCACCTCCTGCAGTTCACCACCCTCTAAAATAAACAATCTTTTAAATCATTTTACAATTGTCATCTACAGCAGTAACACAGATGTCCTCAACTGGAAAATATTCTGTCATGTTCCATGTCTTCCAAGAGTTTGCTTGGACTAAACAGCTGGTAAAAGCTGGATGATATTTAGAAAAACACATCAAACCTTCTCCAAACACATCATACTCAGCAGACCCATTGTCCTGTAAAGGTCACCTGCCTTCAACTCTTTAACACTTTCCAGAACTAAATGACTAAATGCTGCTAAATACTGTCTAAGCATTTAGGAAGGTCTTAAGAGGGTTTGGTTCCAGTGGAACCAAACAAGAGCTCTCTGGATCTTCTCTTGCACATTGTAAATACACAAGTTGTTCCTTTATTCTGACCCAAAAGTATCTTAGAAATACAAATGTACGAGCTTACGTGAGACGCTGTTGTTAAGGTCGGCGGTCTGCAGTTCAGTTCTCCGTTTCTTTTCACCCTCGGGACAGGAGGAATCTCCAATGGAAGCAGACCGTTTATGATACCTGTCAAAAATGGGAATAGTGGTTATACATGTCTACTGGGCGTTAGCAACGCCTAAGAAAGGCTGCGTTCACTTCTACTTTCAGTTTGCTCTGACAGTTGAAGATTGAATGAACACTGAGCAAAAAATATAAAGTTATTTACATTCTAACAAGCTTGTTTAGTTGGAGAAAAGTGTATTTGACCTAAGTGTTTAGTGGCTTTTCTTCATTGTGAATTTATGTTAAAAATAAAAGTGCCAAATCAGGAACATAAACTCATACAATAGAACAAAAGTTCTACATTTATGCTCCAAATACAGTAGTCTGGTCTCTGAAACTGATCATTAAATAGCACAGAGGTCACACGTATTCAAAAGCTTATTTCAACCATTTAGAAATGACTGATATTGTTGTCTATGGGTTTATTAGAACCAGGAGCCTTATAAATACACTTTTTAATGAATTTTCATGACATGTGGTGGAACAGTGTGGCAGAACAAGCTGCACAGACCTGCCATGTCTTACCCATCCGTATCTAAATGGAGAGCTGTAGCACTCTGCAATGATGGATATTGTTGGGAAACTTTAAAATATATGCCTATGAATTTTTGTGAGATGATGTTAACCCATGTAGGAGAAATGACCAGTTAAAAACAGAACCAATTTTCAGTTTTAAAAGATATACCACACTAAAATTAACAT
>NW_026621949.1:0-31838 GCF_003711565.1 Takifugu flavidus | reverse complement strand
GGATACGAAAGAGCAAATATTGGAACAGAACCCTACAATTTACCACAGTCAGCGTGTTCCTCCGGCCTACAGGCTCCTTCAGGAGAGGGTTGGTTTCTTCAAGGGCACATGTGTCGCTCTCTGGCTACCATTAGCACCCAGCTACCAACATCTCTGCTGGTTGTTCAGTGACCATGAAAAAATGATGTTTGTCTGAAGGAGGCAGCAAACAGAATGAGTGCAGACAAGTGTCAACAACCCTGAGAGCTTAGCGCTGCGGTTACTAAGGGATACACCTGTATTCCAGCTCCCGCTCATCATTTGGCTTGCTAAATTTCCTATAAACTCAGAACCTCTCAGCACCACTGCACCTGAGCCACATGCTTACTTTAACTGCGTGCTAGGTTAGCAACATGTGTCCAGGCCATTAGGTGATTTATGTATCTGCTAAATACTAGCTAGCAAAGTCATGTGGGCTAGTTAAACACAACATTCAACTGATGTTTCTCGATGCACCTTTAAATATCAAATGTTGTTATGCGTTGTTCCAGTCTGACAGATTCGAGGACAGTATCTACCGCTACATATATAGCATGCAGGAGAAGGTGTGTTAAAGTCGCTAATGTGTGTGTTGAGCAGCAGCAGACGTGCTGAGACGGAGGCAGATAGAATCCCATAGAAAATATAGTCTGATGTCTTTACAAAGGAGACCCAGTCAGAAATAAACAACAACCAGAGCACAGCTTGTTTAAAGAAACGACTGTAGGCCAATATTTGATCAAGTCAGGCAGCTTCCTGCCTCACTAACATTCAAAGGATTCTGCTGCTGCAGAATTGTGAATATGTAATGAATTCCCAAGTAACAAAACAAACACAACAGAGGATGCACAAAGGCAGCGGGGAGGCTGCGCACACACACCCACCACACGTACGGAAACGTATAAGGCTCCTTTGATATTAGCATCCTAACAGGAAAGTCTCTGTCTGCGTCTGTTGCTTTGTTTAGATGAAAGGAGGACAAGGAAGAGACGCTGGATCTGAGCAGCGGTCGCATCATCATCATCACACCAGGCTGCAGGCAGCAGGTTTGATGCCCTCATTTCAATCTGCTGGACCTGCAGCGTCCAGGTGGAACCTTCAATGTGCCCTCTGGGAGGGGCTCTAGCAGAGGGGCCTGCAAGGCCCGCTAGAGTTCTGCTCAGGCCCGTTTCAGGGACGGTCCCGGGTGAAAGCACAAGTCCAAACACACGCAGGAGATGTATGAATGTACAAAAGACAAAATCAAGCTGAAGGATCTTGGTTAAACGTGTCCTAGGATGCAACTTAAGCCAGGTCCAAACATGGGCTGCTTGGCTCAGGACTCTGGATCTAAGGGGACCCGAAGAGAGCAACAGAAACCTCATTAGTGGGAAAAAATGGATGGAAGCTGCAGCTGAGATGGACGCGAAGCATCAGAGTGTTGTTTGAAATGTGCTTCTTTGGTTCCTCATGAGTCGTCCCAGATATTCCAACACTGGGAGTAAATCCATTTTGTGAGGTGAGGTTTTGCTGAGGACGTCAACATGCTGGTGGACGGGGGACGGGGGACGGGGGACGGTCCTGGGCTGCCTCAGCTGCTGATCTGACCCAGTATATTCATGTCTTCTATGTCATTGGAAGAGTCTTACGAGGTCCACTTAAATGTCCTGAAACATTGGACTCATTGGACTTTGGAAGACACGAGAGGCTGAATGAGAAGCTGAAGAGACTCTGTGAGGGTCTGTGCTCTATCCTGAGCTGGGGCGGCGCCGCCGTCTGGTCCTGCTGTAGATCGGTCCCGTCTGGGTCCTCCCTCATGGCCACGTGCACAGAGTAGCTGAAGTCAGCTTCAGTGCCACGATGTAAGAAAAGATCTCAATGAAGAAATTAATTCAGGCAGCAGAAGATGGGTTCAAAATTGGAGCCAGGATCCTGTAAAAGCTTTCCCCTGATGGTTCCACCAGGTCCACTTTTCTCTTCTTTAGTTGCTGCTTTAATGCAATTAATAGTTTCCTCCCTTGACTTTGGAGTCGTTTTTATGATGACTGTGCTGTTGTGTGCCATTAGTTTCTAATTAGCATAGCTAAAACCTTAATGTTCATCTTTAAAGAAACATTATTAAGTTAATTTCATGCGGTATTTTTTTTTTTTTTGGAAAGAAGAGAAATGTGCTTGTGAGATTGTTCAGAACAGCTGTTGAATCAGCAACATAATTGTAAAATGAACTTTGGGTGACTCGTTCCATTCTGCTTCATTTCCATACGTCTCTTTATCAAAGCCTTCTTTATCCGCTGAGCCCAGCTTCATCTTGGTCCTCCTCATTTTCTCTTCAGATGAGTCCACAGTCACCGTCCTGGTCTTCTCCTCTCGCTCTCCTCAGGTCTGTCAGAGTCCTGGCTGTGGATTAGACCATTAGACCATCATGGCTGCTCTCTGTCCTACGAGGCGACCATCAAGGTGCTCAGCTCTGGAATTCTGCAGCTGCTTCCAAACCAACTAGCGTTCATCGCTCCATCAGAACATCTGCCTGAACGTCTTCTGATGTCTGATGTCGCCCGTGAGCTGTTGTGATGGTGGAGGGGGGGCAGGTCCTCAGAAGCACCCTGTGGGGGTTAATACTGTCCACATTCTTGGATCCTGACAGACCTTTGGGTCACTCAAAGCTTTTGAAACCATCGCAGATGTTCTCCAGGTTAGTGAGTCTCAGGGTCCTGTTGAGCCCAACAACCATCCCTCCCAGACCAAACGTCCCGTCACCACCACGAAATTAGGGCCAGTATCGGAGTGAAACAAAGAAAAGAACACTGCGTTAGCTGCAACTGCTCTGCAGCCTCGATGACACCATTATGGACGGTTTCGTCTTCATGAGAACAGATTGTTGTTCTTCTTCTGAGGCCCTTTGAACGTTCATGTACGTTTCTTCTGTACTGCCTCCTTCTCTGGGTGCTGTAGTGTTCCAGTTACTCCAGCTGTCGTCAGCGATTGTCGTTGTCCTCGTGCACCCGTGCGCTGTGTTAGCTTTAGCTGCTGTCATTGCATTTATCCTTTAGCTTTGCTTGTTGTTTGTCCCAGGTCCTCAAAAAGTATATGAAAGCGACCAGGAGTGTTTGTACTCTGCATCACAAGTGTTTGTCAGTCAGGTTGAACAGAAATCAGCCTGCAAATTGTGCTAAAGAGCATAATTAAACATAATCCTAACCAGGCTTTGCTCCAATCCCCCATGGCAACAACATTTTAGGCCTAATGTCTCATGAATGTGTATAAGTTGTTCTGAAGAGCTCAGTGCCAACCCAGATGTTCCTGTTGGATAAAAGAATAATAACTATTGATTTACACTGTTGCTGCAAACATCTTTTGATGTGAACCCAGATGATGAATTCCTTAAACCAGAAGCATAAATGCTGTTTACATTCAAACGCTGTTCAAACGAGGTGTCCATACACACATCTGCTGCGCTTTATGGGATGGAGGCTATAAAGGAGTCTTCGGCGGTCTCCAAGGGAGCTGGCTCAGCCGTGAAGGTCTGGTGGGTCCCAGCCCTTCTCCAGTAAAGCCAGAGGCTCCATTACTGGGTCATCAGTGGGCTAGCACCAGCCAGGACCTGCTGGTTGACCATCAGCCCAGGTGGGAGCTGCTAGTGTAGCCTTGAAGAGCCTGCTCCCAATGTAAGGCATAATTAGTTAGAAACAATTGCTGCGTTAATTGAGGGTCCCCCCTGAATTCTATGGCTCCCTTCAGGGCGTCCGTGTCAACTGGCCTTCTATATGATGGAAGCCATATGGATCCTGTCACATTTGCAGTTCCTGATAATGACTCTGCTTAATGGCTCCCTTCACCTTTTTCAGATCATCTCCAAAGACTTATCACTCCCTAACTTTATGGCTTTCACTGATGAAATATTTAAGAGGCCTGTAAAATGTTTGCCTCCCTCGGTCCTCTTTGTCTGACCTTCGTTACAGAGAAAAGAGTTGCATCCTACAGATTTATCCTTTTCTCTTGGAACCTCAAAAGCCTCTAACCTAGTTAACCTAAGGTACCATCCTCATCACCACCATTAGACAGTTCTGCTCATATTCTAGAATAACTGTCTTTCAGCCATTCATTTCCGTTTTACATTCAAATCATTTAAACTCTGTCTGTCCCACAGAGACTTTATTTGGCCCCAATCAAATTCTTAAGATAAAGGATAAAAGAATTAGAGGAGCTGTTGAATGAACCTTTATAAGGACGTTGGAGTCCTTTATAAAAACCTTATATTCCATTGTTACTGTGTCCCTGAGCTGTGCAGACATAAAAAAATAAAGAGTCACTTTTAACCTGAACTCATAAAGGAGAAATGCGTCATTAGTGACAGGAACATGATTGATAAATGTTCTGCAATCAGCTGGAGCAACTTTAGATAAGCTGAACGACCAATAATGGACACCGCGCAATAAAGTGGCAATTATACAAGTGATAAATATAAAAAAGAAGAACTTTAAAAACCAGAGGAGCATATTTGGGAAGCAGCAGGATAACAGGATGATTCCAAAAAGTGGCTCTTTCAAAAGAGAGCGGCGGGTGTTTAAAGCGAAGGAAGAAGCTGCTCTTCAGCGCTGTTGGTCCTCCTGGTTGGGATTCTTCGTGTGTGCTGCTGCATGCGTCCCCCGCGTGCACGCTCCCACACTGGCTGCTTGATGGTGGGAAGACATAAAAGATTCATGTAAGTTAGATGTGAAAATAGTGAATTTTAACAAATGAGGTCCGTTGGGAACATTTTCAGCCTCATTACTGGCAAAGTTCTGGGTGCTCTTTGCTATCTGATGAAACTGCCTGACTCCAATGTCACCAGCCGGTCTGGAGTGGGAAATCCTGAAGTTTGGAAGAACCAGTAAAGGCAACACAACCACAGAAACCCAGAGTAAAGACAAGCGAATGTAAAGTTGAAGCCAGTTTCTGGAATCGTCCCTGTCACTCAGAGAAGCCGTGAAGCTGCTGTTGATACCCCACAGATGAAGCAATCGTGAAGAATCAAAGCAATAATCACACATGGCTGCCCCTGTTCTTGGCTGTGTTCATTAAACATTACAGTGCTGCATCACTGTGTGATAACGATAATGAAAAAAAAAGAAGATCATCCATTAGTGCAAACTGGTTCCATCTGATGGAAATCATTAAAAGATGGAGGGAGCATATGAAAGTGTGCTGAAGGTAGCAGATGAGAGAAAGCAGAGTGGGGGGACTCGGACGTGGGCCTTCCAGTCATCTGACATCATCTTTTAATGAGGACCCTAATAACCTCCCATGGTGGCTACGTCAGGAATCCTTGCATGGCGTTCAAAAGGAATGCTGTTAACTCTTCATGACACCAGTGCCTGCAGGGAGAACACTGGGAGGACTTGGATGAACAGATTAAGAGATGAAGGGATGCAAAAGAGCCTGGATGGATTAGCAGAGGATGAAAGCAGCAACTGATGGGCCAGAGGAAGCAGTGGTCAGAAGCCTGGACAGGAACCCATGAATACTGGAAGGATTATGTTGTGATTAGCAGGGACGTCAATGCTGGAGATGTGACTTAGTGGCTAATGAAGCACATCCCCAGTTCCAAAAGTCTCCAAAGAACCAGTCCTCCGCCTGCTTCTGCAACAGCCCGTACGAATGATGTTGCGTTACGTTAGATGACTGGAGCAGCAAGAGAATCCTTGGTGGTGTTTGTGAATGTGTGACACCTCCTCAGAAACATCCAGAAGAAAGACCCACAAGCAGAAAAGCTCAACAATTTGATGTTTGCTGAGCTGGCAAAAACAAGGCGCAACAGAAAAACAACTGCAGACGAATCCCCCCGATAACGATTGTTCAACAATCCCGAGGGATAAAAACAGAAGTTTTACACCTAAAGACACAGGTGAAGCACATGTAACTGGCAACTACTGGAACACAGGCAGAAAGGCTCATGGTGTTTTCTCCGGTCTGTCCGGGTCAGGGTGGTCTTTGTGGCGGTACCACCTGGTCATGGACCGGACCTCCCTCGGCATGGTGGGCCTCCATAGGTGGCGTCTCCTTCGCCTCAGGTCTCGGTGCCCAGCCATGACTCAGCTTGTTTGTGTGTGTGGGTGTGTGTGTTGGCGTTTGCTGATGGAGTCAGATGGAAGGTGATGAGCAGCTGAGCCACTGGAGAGGCTCTTCACACTCACACTCACACTCACAATCCTTTCAGGCATTAAAATCTACAGGGAACGTCCTTGGAATGACGGGATCGATCATCTGCCTGGAGCCTCTATAGAGACCAGAGGGAATGTCAGACTAAAGAGGTCCTAACAACTAATGTCTCATCTTCTTTCGCTCCACCCTGGAATCAGTAAACGCACTAAAAAAGGAGCACAGGGATCCAAACCTGCGGAAACATGGTGTCACTATTTTGGCACAAGCATGTGAGGAGGCTGAGAGGAAGCTGGACAGCATCCAAACGGCTCCGTCTCATTCATTTATAGATCTTGCAGTTATTGGATCAACACTGCTGAGCAGCCTCTTCGTGTCTAATGTGCTCCCAGAGAAGCTCAGGATAAAAGCACCACCTAGTGACCAGTCAAACCAGCTGGGAATGACACAAACCAGCAGAACCAGTAGAACCTGCTGATGCAACAGCAGGAACTGTTAGCAAATATCTGGTTCCTGCTGGGACATCCTGGCGTGATGAGGGACTTGAAGAAGATCCAAACGCTCCTGCAGGTATCTGTTGGGCCGTCTGTTGAGGTCGATGTTGAGTCTGATCTATTCTGCCGACCAGAATCTGCCTTCAGAACACGCCGGCCCGGTGATCCAGAGGCCAGCGGAGGCGCACCACCTCAGCTGAGAGTTGTAAACCAGTTGTCTCCATTTTAGTGATTCGATTTGGTCAAATAAGGAACAGCTGCAAAGTCGTGTGGTGCAGAGAAAACAAGCTTAAGCTGCTGCTGAGTTGGGAGAATCTGTGATTGACTTTCATGTCGTTCCGTCATCCTTTCATCTTATTTGTTACGCTCCAATGTCTGATTTCAACACTTTACTCTGGGTGAACATGATGCCACCACCAAGCAACCGACCTCACTGACAACGGTCCGGAAGGGAAAACGTGCACAGAACCAGTCACAACCGCACCAATAGTAACAGGATTCCCGCCGAAAGCAACAATAGACACATCCGAATGGCTCGAGCACGATTCTCTGCTCGAGACGCAACAATCTGACACAAAGTCACACGTTGGTATTGAAAGGGACCCGCAGGAGCTCAGTGAGGAACATCTGCTCAGCGGGGGCTGCCGCTGCAGTCAGGAGGTGAGGAAGCCGCTTCTCCAGCCACGTCTCAGGGCAGGTCTCATGATGTGGACCAGGCCTCATGGACTTGTCCCACAGGGAAGCTGGTTAGACAGAAATGAGCTCTCCTGAATCGTGTGTGAAAGGTTTGATGTCCTCTTGGTTCCAGAGCTTCATTTGGCAGGAATTACAGCTGCGTGTGTAGATTTGTGAATTGAGTCTTTTGATAAAACATCCTAGTTACCAAAAGTCTGATTTAGCAACTGGAAAAACAGCTGGACTTTTACAGGAAATGCCAGCACACGTCAAATGTCTTCAGGGTAGTTTGTTCCCTCATTTATAATTTGACAAAATCGAAGTTGTCAAAAACACTAAAACTCCATGAAGTGTGGAGCAGCGCGGCTCCAGTGGGGGCGGAAGGAGCCTGTTCCCGCTCTACATAAACACAACAGCAGTGATGCAAATGAAAACTTGATTGATTAATAAGCACGTGTTCCTAATCACTGGATCACTACAACCATTGTGCGCAGCTACAGAGGCAGATAAAGCTGATGCTGATTCAAGAATGGCCAGAGACACGGGCCCCTGAGGGGACCTGGAGGCTGCAGGACAGAGCCTCCAGAGCCTGAGCTTCATTTGCTGAGCTTGTAGAAGATCTCCTGAAGAAGACAGAGCTCAGTGTTTGCTCTCAAACCTCCTTCCTGCTGCCTCATTTTGGTGGTTTTAGTCTCCCAGACAGGCTGCCATCATGGCCACTGAATAAAAGATAGAGGCTGATATGAGGCTTCTCACTGACAGATGAGGCCAATAATGGAAAGAGACTTGGTTCTAACAGCCGGATTTCACTGCCAATACATCCCAGGGAAGGCCCTGAAGCTATTGGCAGTCTCTGCAGTTTGCCTTCAACATGTTACATATGCTTTTATTGATCCTGTAGAACAACTTCAGCTCCTTGACCTTATTTCATGAACAGGCGCTGTGACAGCAAATTAAAATTCAAATCAATCTCCAAGCATGAAAAACTACAGATGAGAAAAAATGGAGGAGCTCAAATAAGAAGCCTTCTGGAATTCTAATGAAGTTAATTCTCACTTTCTTCCTACAGAGAAATGAGCAAACTGCAATTTATCAGCCAAGTGGAGTCAAATATCTCCAGGAGCCTGTCGGGCGCCGCCAAAGAACCCAGAACCCGATCTGCTGCAGCAAATTCATGGGACCTGTTGGTTTACCTATAGGTTTGATGAGATGAGGATGATGTCCTCCAGGACCAAAGCAGTTATTGTCCTCTTGGTGTCCAGTAAGCCCATGAAAACAGGCCTGGGCCTGCTGCTCCCAAACGTGTGGAATATCTATCACAGCTAACTCAGGAGTGGGGTGATCCCATCCTAAAGAGTCTACTGTGTGGGGGGTAAAGGTGCTCAGGAGCTTTTCTAGTAGGAGTTCCAAAAGGTAGATTAGCGAAAAAGTCATGATGGATTTGTCTGAAAGGACACTCATGAGGCGAAAGAAGTGGTGTACAGGAAACATAAACTAGGGAATAAATCAGGATTTGGAAGTGACTGACACCAATTTGGCAGGTTTAGGTCATTTTGCATCAAGGTTTGGGTCACTTCCCATTTATAGAGATTCTGGCCTGTCAGGACAGGAAGGCATCTAATGTACAGTCATAATGTTGTGCTGTGATGAGAGGCGACAGAGAGGCGTCCCACAGGGCCTCCGTCCCGGACACAGCAGCATTAATGCTGACACACGCTCAACCGGAGCCACAGCGGCGCTCCTTCCCTCCGTAACAGAGACGGACGAGCTCTTCACATGCTGATGGCTCAGGAAACCATTCGCATTTGCATCGTTGAAGCCTGATTTGCAATCTGCCGATAATGGATGAAATAAAGAAACCTCAGAAGAATTCAGAGGCCAAAACAGAGAGGCACTCAGGAAACACCAGGATGAGCTCAGCTCACACACACACACACACACACACACACACACACACACACACACACACACACACCACACACCACAGTAAATAATCCAGCAGTCAATTGTAGACACAATTAACATGTAAATAATGACTCTTATCTCCCAACTCTGGTTTTCTCACATTCAGTTTTGTGTTTCAGCTATTTTATGGGCTGTTTCCATACGTGGAGCTGCTGGTTAGTTGGTTCACATTAAACACACATATGATTCACAAGCCAGATCCCATGTTGCCTCCAGAGCTGCACTCAGTGAGGGATGAGCTGAAGAAGACAAAAAATAACAAAAGGATGAGGTTGAGAGGGGAAGAGGAAGTGAAATGTAAGCAGATGGAGAAGATGAGTGGAGGGAGAGAGGTCAGGGCCTCCAGAGTCAGACAGCGAATACTGAAAGTGAAAATAATCCCAGACACTCCTGCTGCTCTTCCTCTGGTCAACCAAACAGATGGATGGATGGATGGATGGATGGATGGATGGATGGATGGATGGATGGATGGTGGGTGGGTGGATGGGTGGGTGGGTGGGTGGGTGGATGGATGGATGGATGGATGGATGGATGGATGGATGGGTGGGTGGGTGGGTGGATGGATGGATGGATGGATGGATGGATGGATGGATGGATGATGGATGGATGGGTGGGTGGGTGGATGGATGGATGGATGGATGGATGGATGGAGGGAGGGTGGGGGGTGGGTGGGGGGTGATGGATGGATGGATGGATGGATGGATGGATGGATGGAGGATGGGTGGGTGGATGGATGGATGGATGGATGAATGGGTGGGTGATGGATGGATGGATGGATGGATGGATGGATGGATGGATGGATCGATGGACGGATGGATGGATGGACAGACAGACAGACAGATCGGTGGGTGGACGGACAGAGCGGTGGATGGATGGATGGATGGATGGATGGATGGATGGATGGATGGATGGGTGGGTGGGTGGGTGGGTGGATGGTGGGTGGATGGATGGATGGATGGATGGATGGGTGGATGGATGGATGGATGGATGGATGGATGGATGGATGGATGGATGGATGGGTGGGTGGGTGGATGGATGGATGGATGATGGATGGATGGATGGATGATGGATGGATGGATGGATGGGGATGGATGGATGGATGGATGGATGGATGGATGGATGGACGGACAGACGGATCGGTGGGTGGACGGATGGATCGGTGGATGGATGGATGGATGGATGGATGGATGGAGATGGATGGATGGGTGGACAGATCGGTGGATGGATGGATTGATGGATGGATGGATGGATGGGATGGATGGATGGATGGATGGATGGATGGATGGATGGATGGATGGATGGATGGATGGACGGATGGACGGGCGGACGGACAGATCGGTGGGTGGACGGACGGATCGGTGGTTCTGAACCAGCAGCCCGGCCTGCCGCGGCCTGGCTCCAGACTACCCGTCCTCCCTCCTCCCTCCATCATTTCCTGTTGTTTACATTGGAGTCATATCTCTGTAAATTTCAACTTTTGTGTCAGAATGGATGAAAAGCAACTGGGTCATTTAAATTCTTTTCTCATTATAGTCTGGGAGACACAGATAGAGAGGTCCAATTTACATTTAGATTGTTTCAGCAGAACTAAATTAATCAAGAGTGCAGCTCCACTTTTACCTCCAAGTCTGACACAGACGCACGGAAACTTGCTCCAGTTCCTCTGGCTCAGGGCTGCTTGACAGAGATGAAGTCGTTTGTATCTTCTGCAGCCAGATGAAGGATTGTGTCCTGATCCAGTGAGTGACCTGGTTTGGTCCTCGGCTCCTCCTGCTCCCTGAGCAAGAACCTCCTGTCTCCACCACACTCCATCTTCTCAGGCTTCCACCTGCACCAGTTCATCCACCAGTACTTCCTGAGATCAACACGTTCCTGCAGGCTTTCATCCTCATCTCAAGGTCTGGTCGCAGCCATGAAGATCGGGATTCTGCGTTTCTTCACTGACCTCTTCTGCCTGGTGAAATGTTACGACTCAACAAGGAAGCAAGTTAAATCCTGAGTGAAGAGCCACAGCTGAGAGGTTCTTGCTGTGTCTGCCGCGTCCTGTCCCCGTCGCTCTAACGTGTGCAGGTAGACACGGATTTAGGGCTCCGCCCTGGAAAACAGCAGGAAGTGGGATGCAAATGCTTTGTTGTTTGCTTTGATGTCCCCACAGGGACGCAGAAGATGATGGAAGCCCAGCTACACCTGCTGCTCCTGCAGGACCTGGGACGCTGATTCCAGAGCTGGTGCGGCCTGTCTCACCTGGATCTTGTCTCCTGTCGGCCTGCAGCTGTGGCGACCTCTGACCCAACCGCCTCTCCTCTTGCACCTCAATCCTCATGGTGTCCTCGTCCAGGCTGCACGTCCTGGTTTCCTCTTCCAACGTGGTGTTTTTGGACCATCTCTGAGTGGAAACTCCTCCATCCTGACACTTTTCTTGGCTCTCCGGCTGTTTATGTCACCCAGATTCCATTTTCCATTCAGCAACCCTCCGTAATCCTCTTGCACTTTTCCGTGCAGCCTTGTAGGTGTTCGGCTGCTGGCAGCCGAGATGATGACAGGTCTTCCTGCTGCATGCTGGGAACGGAGCTGTCAATAGGAGGGTGCACCCACGTGTTGGCTCTGCCTGACTGGCAGCTCCACGCTGACAGCCTTCGCTGCTCCCTCACTGCTTCAAAAACAGCCCGTCAAGATGCGGGATACGGATTCAGGATGCGGAACATGGACTCACGTATAATGGACTCACCCATTGCCAGGAAGTGAAAGGGCACCGGGGGGGGGGGGTGGCTGAAGGTGTCCTCGCCGGGTGGGTGGGTGGAGCAACCTGTCGGTGTAGTTATGAACGGTTGTTTTGATCCAGTGTGTGCATGTTGTTAGGCAAAGCTGTTTATGTGGAACCAGGCCCAAAGTTTGGGGGTTTCTTCTGTGTCTGTCCATCCATCCGTCGGTGCTGCCCTCCCTCAGCAGATGTTGTGCTGGTCATCGCTGTGTCGTGGGTGGGAGAAGGTTCACGCTCAGTTTGGACTCACCACATGTTCCAGGAGCTTGTGTGTTGTTTACACTGGGATGACACATCAAAAGGCTGTGGGTGGGCAGAACTCCCAGTATGATGGTGAATGCTGCCAGGAGAGGGAGGGACGCACTAAACTGGTCTAACTGGAGACGTTCTGTCCTTCACACATTGTGGCCGACCTTCACCTCCACTGTGCTTCCTGGTGATCAGAGCACGTCTGCTCACGTGCTTCTATCAGTCCAGGGAGCTTGAAGAGCTCTCAACAGCTCTGGTGCCAATAAAGGAGCTTCAGCAGCTTCAGACTGTTACACATGATCCATAGTGCACAAGACGCGGGTCGGCTTCAGTGATCCTGCTGGGATGAACTGGGATCCACTATCACTATAACTGGGAACCCCTATAACTATAACAGGGATCCACTATCACTATAACTGGGATCCCCTATAACTATAACTGGGATCCACTATAACTATAACTGGGATCCCCTATAACTATAACAGGGATCCACTATAACTATAACTGGGAGCCCCTATAACTATAACTGGGATCCCCTATAACTATAACAGGGATCCACTATAACTATAACAGGGATCCCCTATAACTGGGATCCCCTATAACTGTAACTGGGATCCCCTATAACTATAACTGGGATCCCCTATAACTATAACTGGGATCCACTATAACTATAACTGGGATCCCCTAAAACTGTAACTGGGATCCCCTATAACTATAACTGGGAGCCCCTATAACTGGGAGCCCCTATAACTATAACTGGGATCCACTATAACTATAACTGGGATCCACTATAACTGTAACTGGGATCCCCTATAACTATAACTGGGATCCTCTATAACTATAAGAGGGATCCCCTATCACTATAACTGGGATCCCCTATAACTATAACTGGGATCCACTATAACTATAACTGGGATCCCCTATAACTATAACAGGGATCCACTATAACTATAACTGGGAGCCCCTATAACTATAACTGGGATCCCCTATAACTATAACAGGGATCCACTATAACTATAACAGGGATCCCCTATAACTGGGATCCCCTATAACTGTAACTGGGATCCCCCATAACTATAACTGGGATCCCCTATAACTATAACTGGGATCCACTATAACTATAACTGGGATCCCCTAAAACTGTAACTGGGATCCCCTATAACTATAACTGGGATCCCCTATAACTATAACTGGGAGCCCCTATAACTGGGATCCCCTATAACTATAACTGGGATCCCCTATAACTATAACTGGGATCCACTATAACTGTAACTGGGAGCCACTATAACTATAACTGGGATCCTCTATAACTATAAGAGGGATCCCCTATCACTATAACTGGGATCCACTATCACTATTACTGGGATCCCCTATCACTATAACAGGGATCCCCTATCACTATAACTGGGATCCACTATCACTATAACAGGGATCCCCTATCACTATAACTGGGATCCACTATAACTATAACTGGGATCCACTATAACCAGTCCAACCTTTGAATCAAACAAACTGACATCAGACTCGTGCAGGTTAGTTGATGATGGACTCCTTCATGTTGGGTGATGCTTGAGCCCTCCAGTCAGTTCCTTCAACACGACTGCATGATGGTGATGATGATGATGATGATGATGATGATGGTGATGATGAGGATGATGAGGATGATGATGATGATGGTAGTGATGGTGGTGATGAGGATGATGATGATGGTAGTGATGGTTGTGATGATGATATTGATGGTGATGATGATGGTAGCGATGGTGATGATGGTAGTGATAATGATGATGGTAGTGATGGTGGTGATGATGATGATGGTGATGATGATGGTAATGATGATGATGATGATGATGGTAGTGATGGTGATGATGATGATGATGATGATGATGGTAGTGATGATGATGATGATGATGATGATGATGATGATGATGATGATGATGATGATGGTAGTGATGATGGTGATGATGAGGATGATGGTAGTGATGGTGATGATGGTAGTGATGGTTGTGATGCTGATCTTGCTGGTGATGATGATGGTAGTGATGATGATGATGGTCGTGATGATGATGATGGTGATGATGATGGTAATGATGATGATGAAGGTGGCAGCAGGTTTAGCAGGCTCTTCCAGACCTGGGTGGCTCCAGGTGATTGTGAGAGTGGTTCCAACTTGCAGTGATGAGGCTGTATAATCCTCCCCTGTGAGTTTGGGGTCCCCGGGAGCTCCTGGAGATCAAGGCACCACTTTCTGGCAGAAAAGCGTGAAATCAGATGTGTTGTTTCTGCTATTTCCATTCAAACACGCAGATCTGTTTTCTTTCATTTTTGCATTTTATCGGATTTATCTTCCCTGCGTGTAAACATCAAGTTTATTTCACTGGGGCTGGAAGCAATCCCAGCTGATGACCACCTCATATATCTCACCTCAGTCCCCCACGTTTGTTGTGCCGCCGTGCAAAAACATTCATTTGTAGATCTGAGGGTGTCGGTGGTGGCAGACGGATGAAGCAGCTCAGTTATTAACAAACTACTGCACAGGGCTGAAGCTAATATCTCTTCAGGACTGCATGTGTCAGTGTTTTGTGCACCCGCACTTTTATCAGGATTTTGATCTGTATGTAAATGAGACACGTCCACAGAAATATGGCGTAGATGGGGACCGTGAAGATCTGGCAGCACAGAGTGAAATTATGCATTCATAAGAATGGTTTTTTTAGCCCCAGACTCATCATATTTCACAGTAGCTTATCTGATCACAGGACTCTTTTGCATATGGTGAGACAGGAGACGGCGTCTGTTTCCTGGACAAATGCAACAGCGGCAAAGTCTGGATGATTTGTTTTCCTTCCACAGTAAAATCAAGGAACCAGAGAGATCCCGATCCAGAGTCTGAACCGGTTCATCGGGGACTCTGGGTTTAGATTGCAGCACAGCTAAAAACTCACTGGAACTTTGATCCAGAAAAAACAACCGAAAGACTCCGCGTTCATGTCAACTCTAATGGTTCTGGGCTGGTTCCGATCATCTCAGCCCCTGGAGCACCGAGTGAGGTCACACCAGGGGTGTTTTTAGAGCTCAAACTGCACTTTTAAGTGTCTAACGAGGCCGGTTCTGGTTCTGTAGGACCTCCATCCAGATCATCGTCGTTAGGAACAAAAGCTCCTCACAAATACGGTGATGGTGCTGTTTCTTGGACTGATCTGAGCAACCGCTGACCAGAAATTGCTCAGAAACCAAACCATAAGTCTTCCTCACAAGACATCTGGAACATTTTCCTGAGCCGCTCTGCTTTCACGGTCTATCTAAGTTTGAGGAGAAACGAGTCCCCCTGTTTGATGATGTTGAGTTGGCCTCACATTTCTTAACCAAGATGACTTTCTCAAGTTTTGGAAGATGGGGAGAAATGATCCACCTGGTTTTACCCTTAGACAGCTAACCTCCTGATAGAAGGAGCACCTTTCTGGGCTGGAGCCCCCCACCAAAAGATATTAATAAGAGATGTAAACCCTCTTCAGTCAGGGATTGGGAGGCAGTACAGAAGAGCTTCTGCTGCCTCTGCTGGATCTGAGCGTTGCTCCGTTCCTGAACTTGTCTACAATTCTTGTTGAATACCTGGTATCTCAAAGGCAGATGAGCCAACTCGTAGCGTGGCTGGAGTTACTCCCATCTTTCTTGCTGTCATAAAGGGTGTACCGCAAGGCTCAGCCTTGGGTGCCATTTTGTTCTCAACTCATATTAATGATCTCTGTCAACTAGTCCAATGGCTGATATCATCAACTTGCACAGCTGACCTTAATTTATTGCTGCTCACACTCGATTGTGCAGCATTTGAGTTCCTTCAGTCCACCTTTGATGCAGTGCAGCCTCGTCTGGAGAGACTGAAACTGCCTTTAAATGCAGAAAAAGTCCAAAGTAATGTTGTCTCAGAGACTACCCTCTCACTAAAGGGCCACCAAGGTAAACCTCCAGAGGTGGTCACCAGGTACAACTGCCTGGGGTGAGTTATTGATCTGGAACTCTTGTTTTCAATGGATATTCAAAATCAGGTCTCAGTATTGGAACTTGTTTTTGTCTCTATTTTTAAATTTGAATGCAATGTCTGCTTGGAGCTGCCTCTCCCCACGCTGAGCATGTTCACTATACACTCAGCAATGATGAGACTACTGAAAGACTAACTGGGTGACGCGGATCTCCTAAGCTTTGGTCAACATCAGGTTTGTTGAGTGCAGATTGTTTGATGTCCATCTGCTGACACACACCTCCGCTTCAGAACCACCACAAAGACATCTCGTGTGATGGGCGTCTTTCATCTGGGACAGCCCAAAATGCCAGTCTACACCAGCCATTAGTGTAAGAACCCTCACATAGGAGGACTCTGACCCATAGGGCTCTTCTTGGCTCTCTTCCGGCCTTCAAGCTCCTTTCTGCACAGACCTAAAAGCCATTACGCCTTAAGATCAGATGACATTTGGCGCCTGTCGGTGCCTCGAGTTTAGACCTTCAGTGTCTCTCCCCCTGCCACCTGGAATGCCCTCCAGTCTAAACTGGGAAGAAGGATCTCATTACTCTGGAAGCCTTTTGCTCTTTTTAAAGGACAAAAAGCGTCTCAGAGTGCCCGTGCTCTCATCATTTTTGTCTTTTTATTGTTTCCTATCTTTATTTTTCATTAGTGTCCCTCTGCCACTATAACCTATGTCCACCTTTGCTAGTCTGAGACGGATGCATATGATCAGTAAAGACGCAGCAAATCATCTGCCGGCAGGTAACAAAGAGACAGCGCTGTGGTGCTGGTTTTAATGGCTACATCCAGCAGCATTTGGGTTGATTCCCACAGGATCCGAAACTCACAAAGGCTCCCCACAAGAGACCGGTCTTACGACTGTTCCCATTCAGCCGCCATGACGACGTGGTGACAGTCGGGACTAGAGAGGACCAACACGACACACACTCGAAACAGGAAGTCCAGATCTGGGTGAAGTCTCAGTAGTGGCACATGTGGGTCAGCCCACGTTTCCCAGGGGCCCGTGTGGGACATGTGGCAGCTGCAGCAACTCCAGCTGATGTGATCGTTCTTCTCCGTGTTTGTGCTCCACTGACAGCACCCGTGTGTGTTGGGAGCCTCCAAACTGGGTCGGCGCTCTGTGGAGAATATGTGGAGGGTTTTCTTTTTCTTGAAAGCTGCACCAATCTCCACTGAGCAGGTGCTATCAGAGAGCAACCTCCTGATGGAGGACATCCACATTTATGCAGATCAAAGACATTTAAAGGGAAGAATAAAAGCCAAAAGAACAAAGAAGAGGAAAATGTATGACATGCTCTGCTCCTCACATGCTCTGCTCTTCAGATGCTCTGCTCCTCACATTATTTGCTCTTCAGATGCTCTGCTCCTCACATTATTTGCTCTTCAGATGCTCTGCTCCTCACATGCTCTGCTCTTCAGATGCTCTGCTCCTCACATTATTTGCTCTTCAGATGCTCTGCTCCTCACATTATTTGCTCCTCACATGCTCTGCTCTTCAGATGCTCTGCTCCTCACATGCTCTGCTCCTCACATGCTCTGCTCCTCACATGCTCTGCTCCTCACATGCTCTGCTCTTCAGATGCTCTGCTCCTCACATGCTCTGCTCCTCACATTATCTGCTCTTCAGATGCTCTGCTCCTCACATGCTCTGCTCCTCACATTATCTGCTCTTCAGATGCTCTGCTCCTCACATGCTCTGCTCCTCACATGCTCTGCTCCTCACATGCTCTGCTCCTCACATGCTCTGCTCTTCAGATGCTCTGCTCCTCACATGCTCTGCTCCTCACATTATCTGCTCTTCAGATGCCCTGCTCCTCACATGCTCTGCTCCTCACATTATCTGCTCTTCAGATGCTCTGCTCCTCACATGCTCTGCTCCTCACATGCTCTGCTCCTCACATGCTCTGCTCCTCACATGCTCTGCTCTTCACATGCTCTGTTCTTCAGATGCTCTGCTCTTCAGATGCTCTGCTCCTCACATGCTCTGCTCTTCAGATGCTCTGCTCCTCACATTATTTGCTCTTCAGATGCTCTGCTCCTCACATTATTTGCTCTTCAGATGCTCTGCTCCTCACATGCTCTGCTCTTCAGATGCTCTGCTCCTCACATTATTTGCCCTTCAGATGCTCTGCTCCTCACATTATTTGCTCTTCAGATGCTCTGCTCCTCACATTATTTGCTCTTCAGATGCTCTGCTCCTCACATTATTTGCTCTTCAGATGCTCTGCTCCTCACATTATTTGCTCTCTCACATGCTCTGCTCTTCAGATGCTCTGCTCCTCACATGCTTTGCTCCTCACATGCTCTGCTCCTCACATGCTCTGCTCCTCACATGCTCTGCTCCTCACATGCTCTGCTCTTCAGATGCTCTGCTCCTCACATGCTCTGCTCCTCACATTATCTGCTCTTCAGATGCTCTGCTGCTCCTCACTCACATGCTTTGCTCCTCACATGCTCTACTCCTCACATGCTCTTCTCCTCACATGCTCTGCTCCTCACATTATCTGCTCTTCAGATGTTCTGCTCCTCACATGCTTTGCTCCTCACATGCTCTGCTCTTCAGATGCTCTGCTCCTCACATGCTCTGCTCCTCACATTATCTGCTCTTCAGATGCTCTGCTCCTCACATGCTCTGCTCCTCACATGCTCTGCTCCTCACATTATCTGCTCTTCAGATGCTCTGCTCCTCACATGCTCTGCTCCTCACATGCTCTGCTCCTCACATTATCTGCTCTTCAGATGCTCTGCTCCTCACATGCTCTGCTCTTCAGATGCTCTGCTCCTCACATTATTTGCTCTTCAGATGCTCTGCTCCTCACATTATTTGCTCTTCAGATGCTCTGCTCCTCACATGCTCTGCTCTTCAGATGCTCTGCTCCTCACATTATTTGCTCTTCAGATGCTCTGCTCCTCACATGCTCTGCTCTTCAGATGCTCTGCTCCACACATGCTCTGCTCCTCACATTATTTGCTCTTCAGATGCTCTGCTCCTCACATGCTCTGCTCTTCAGATGCTCTGCTCCTCACATTATTTGCTCTTCAGATGCTCTGCTCCTCACATTATTTGCTCTTCAGATGCTCTGCTCCTCACATTATTTGCTCCTCACATGCTCTGCTCTTCAGATGCTCTGCTCCTCACATGCTCTGCTCCTCACATGCTCTGCTCCTCACATGCTCTGCTCTTCAGATGCTCTGCTCCACATGCTCTGCTCCTCACATTATCTGCTCTTCAGATGCTCTGCTCTGCTCCTCACATGCTTTGCTCCTCACATGCTCTACTCCTCACATGCTCTTCTCCTCACATTGCTCTGCTCCTCACATTATCTGCTCTTCAGATGCTCTGCTGCTCCTCACATGCTCTGCTCCTCACATTATCTGCTCTTCAGATGCTCTGCTCCTCACATGCTCTGCTCTTCAGATGCTCTGCTCCTCACATTATTTGCTCTTCAGATGCTCTGCTCCTCACATTATTTGCTCTTCAGATGCTCTGCTCCTCACATGCTCTGCTCTTCAGATGCTCTGCTCCTCACATTATTTGCTCTTCAGATGCTCTGCTCCTCACATGCTCTGCTCTTCAGATGCTCTGCTCCTCACATTATTTGCTCTTCAGATGCTCTGCTCCTCACATTATCTGCTCTTCAGATGCTCTGCTCCTCACATTATTTGCTCTTCAGATGCTCTGCTCCTCACATTATTTGCTCCTCACATGCTCTGCTCTTCAGATGCTCTGCTCCTCACATGCTTTGCTCCTCACATGCTCTGCTCCTCACATGCTCTGCTCCTCACATGCTCTGCTCTTCAGATGCTCTGCTCCTCACATGCTCTGCTCCTCACATTATCTGCTCTTCAGATGCTCTGCTCCTCACATGCTTTGCTCCTCACATTCTCTACTCCTCACATGCTCTTCTCCTCACATGCTCTGCTCCTCACATTATCTGCTCTTCAGATGCTCTGCTCCTCACATGCTCTGCTCCTCACATTATCTGCTCTTCAGATGCTCTGCTCCTCACATGCTCTGCTCCTCACATGCTCTGCTCCTCACATTATCTGCTCTTCAGATGCTCTGCTCCTCACATTATTTGCTCTTCAGATGCTCTGCTCCTCACATTATTTGCTCCTCACATGCTCTGCTCTTCAGATGCTCTGCTCCTCACATGCTTTGCTCCTCACATGCTCTGCTCCTCACATGCTCTGCTCCTCACATGCTCTGCTCTTCAGATGCTCTGCTCCTCACATGCTCTGCTCTCACATTATCTGCTTTCAGATGCTCTGCTCCTCACATGCTTTGCTCCTCACATGCTCTACTCCTCACATGCTCTTCTCCTCACATGCTCTGCTCCTCACATTATCTGCTCTTCAGATGCTCTGCTCCTCACATGCTCTGCTCCTCACATTATCTGCTCTTCAGATGCTCTGCTCCTCACATGCTCTGCTCCTCACATGCTCTGCTCCTCACATGCTCTGCTCCTCACATGCTCTGCTCCTCACATGCTCTGCTCCTCACATGCTTTGCTCCTCACATGCTCTGCTCCTCACATGCTCTGCTCCTCACATGCTCTGCTCCTCACATTATTGCTCTTCAGATGCTCTGCTCCTCACATGCTCTGCTCCTCACATTATCTGCTCTTCAGATGCTCTGCTCCTTACATGCTCTGCTCTTCACATGCTCTGTTCTTCAGATGCTCTGCTCTTCAGATGCTCTGCTCCTCACACTATTTGCTCTTCAGATGCTCTGCTCCTCACATTATTTGCTCTTCATATGCTCTGCTCCTCACATTATTTGCTCTTCAGATGCTCTGCTCCTCACATTATTTGCTCTTCAGATGCTCTGCTCCTCACATTATCTGCTCTTCAGATGCTCTGCTCCTCACATTATTTGCTCTTCAGATGCTCTGCTCCTCACATTATTTGCTCCTCACATGCTCTGCTCTTCAGATGCTCTGCTCCTCACATTATTTGCTCTTCAGATGCTCTGCTCCTCACATTATTTGCTCCTCACATGCTCTGCTCTTCAGATGCTCTGCTCCTCACATGCTTTTTGCTCCTCACATGCTCTGCTCCTCACATGCTCTGCTCCTCACATGCTCTGCTCCTCACATCTCGCTGCTCTTCATGCTGATGCATGATGAGCAGATTTGGAATGAAAGGTTGAACTTTGAATCCATCGAACCTTCAGAGTGAGATGTGACCCATCTTATCAGAGGAGTGAGGAGGACCCGGGTCGTTAGGTCGTTTAATCTTTAGTCTTCACTGATCAGAGCAGATAATCCAAATCTGTTTAATGTTACTAATTGATAATAAAAGCCAGGAGTTATTCCGACACGGTCGAAGCATCGAGCCAACAGCGGCTCCGCTCCCTGTTTTATCACTGCATACTTGATGTAAACTCCAGTTCAATGCTTTTCATTGCTTTTGTCCTTTAAACGTTACGGTTGCTTATGTTGAATGCACAGATACAGATGTGACGGCTGCAGGGAACGTGCACGGTGCTGGCTGCCACAGACATGGAAACAGGCTTTAACCTTTCCCCTAGTAAAAACATCTTGACTACAACTTAGTTTTCATGTCACCTGAAGAGCAGAGCCTCACTCTGACAGGCAGCAGGTCTTCTGGAGGACTCGCTGCTCATTTCATCAGCACTTCTGTGTTTTCCATCTTCCAGCCAAAGCTCATTAAAATGGCTCCTCCGGCAGCTTCTCCTGCAGCACCCCTGTGTCTTCACAGGTCGCCCAGCAGCCCAGGCTCGGAAACCTCAGTCCCACACAGACTAAAACACTGGATGATTGACTGTCCAACTTGTTCTCAGACCTAAATAATGAGATAACAACATCAGGGCAAATGAAGTAACCTTCAGAAAAACCTCAATTTCACACAGATGTACTTTATTAGCTGCCCAAAGAAATCCAGAAATCACCCGAGTTCACCCACTCTGAGCAGCTGACTTGAAGCTTTTCCAGTCCAACAGCAGCAGCTAAAGTCAGGCTTTTGTTCCAGCCATCGCCATCTCCATTTGATTTAAGACCTTTATTTACACAAACTCAAGAGGAATGAATCCAGGAAATGGCACCGGAGCTCGGGGGGCGGGTGCTTACACGCGTCAGCCTCCTTCAGTCTCGTCTGAGGCAGAAAGAGGCAGCGAGGGACGGAAGGAAGAGCTATGAGAGCTGTGTGGCAGAAGAGCGCTGCAGAAAGATGACATCCTCCTCAAAAAATGCTTCCAATTTCTATTTAATCAAACAACCAAGTGTGACTGAGCTACAACCCAGAAGTCCAGCCAGAGACGGCAGCTTCCGAGAAGAACGGAGCGTCCCAACGTTCCAGGAGGTCCCTGACCCAGAGCTGCTCTGCTGTTCCACTGATAGGGGCCAGCTGCATTATTGATGCCCTGAATGGAGAGCTGGCTTTGCTGCGTGGAACGACCAGGCTGGAGCACCAGCAGCAGGGCGCCCTGCCCACTGATGCCTGTTCCCACATGTTGACACACACACAGGCTTCAGGGAACACTGGCTGCAGTCGGACTCCGGAGCGGTGGGCCGGGGAACGGGTTCTACCGCAGCGATTGTCATTTATTGACATTGTGTTCAGTCCTTTTATCATCTCTTGTCTTTATGTTGTGCAAATGTTTCCATTGAAATGTAAATCCGGTGTTTTGAATGGAACAAAAAGGTCTGCTGGAGCAGGATCCAGGACATTAAGCTTCTGTTGTTGAAGAACCAACTTCAGTCAGCAGGAAACAAGTGATGCTTGGAATGAATTAACCCTGGCTTTCAAAGCTTGTCTGGCACACGTGCGCCTCATTTTCACATCAGTCTGCTCACAGACGCTCACGCTAATTAGGCCCAACTCGACTGGAGACGGAGCCGTGTGAGCCGCAGGAACAAAGGCTAGCATGTATGAAGGAGCAGAGGGCAGTTTTCTAGCCTGCTGATGTCCAGTGGTCACCACACAGGTCAAAGGGCATTTCTGTGCCTTTGTTGCCACAGTTGCACAAGAGTGGAGCTTTGCTGCATCATCTCAACATCCCTCTGAAGAACCCGTCGAGAACGGGAGCAGCAAATGAAGCATCGGGATAATTGGGGACCCCAAAAGAACCTTTTATTAGCCTCAAAAGAACCTTTGATGGGCCCAGAAATAACCCTCTGTGGACCCCAAAACCAAAGGAGACTACCAAAACACTACTGACCAGAACCAGTCTTCTGTCTGGAAGTTAAACTTTTGAACTTCTGCATCATCTCTGCCAATAAAACCAGTCCAATTATAGGAGCTGTGTCTTTGACACGCTCCTTTTGTCCCGAGGGACGAGCAAGGAGATAATGAAATACAGGAGAAGATCCAGCTACAGCAACGATGAAAGAGAACCTGGACAGCAAACATTCATGTGTGAATCAAGGAGAGATTCCAAACACAGTTATTGTCCCACCTCAGGGGAACACAGACCCGACATGAGTCCAGCTCCATTCAGGAGCTGCTGCTGGTGCAATCTGGAGCTGACGGGTGGAACACCCTGAGCAGCCCCCGTCAGGAGCAGAGCAAACACAGATACACACTCACACAGGTTTTTCTCCCACCACCTGCCAGGATGGATCCAATTTAAGGCACCAAAACAAGGCGCGAAGAAGACGCTTTTCTTTGATTAGCCCACACCGGGCCGCTCCCCCAGACCGTGGTCAGTGATGATGCACCATTACAGCCTCCTCACATGACTCCGTGCACTCGTCACTGCCACAGACGAGGCAGCAGGAAGGGGAACGAGGAGCCGGAATAACAATGCATCGACGCTCCGACGTGTCCTCCATGCAGACAGGTACACACGGAGCATATGTTTTAACAGATGGAGGTCCCAGGGTGACTCCACTGAGCGGCGCCGCCTCCAGGTTCCTTCACATTACCTGTTGAATGCTTTATTTTTTTTATGACCAAGCAACTTCCATTGTTTCTACTCCGCCTCACCTTGCGAGAGAGCGCCGAGCCGCCCTCAGCATTTCCCACACGCAGACAGCACGGCGCTAAATTAAAGAAGAGCCATTTAAAATTCATGACGTGTTGTGCAGGGGAAACGCGAACAAATGCTGCCATTAAGACGTCGTCGCAGTGGCGGCCCACAGGGGGCAGCTTGGGGTGGCGGTGGTTGGGGGGGTGTTGCCGCCGCCTAACAAGATGATGCCAAATGCTTCACTTGGAATTGCAGAGAGCATTTAAGAATGATAGATAAGAGAGAGTCTCAGGCTGCGTCTGTTCAGTTTAAAGAGGGATTTATGGGAATGTGCTTCTGAAGTGGAAAGCATTAGTTGAAGAGCCCTGCTGTGTTAGTGTGCACTACTTTTGTGTTAACTTTCATGATTGACGGCCCACAGGAAACGTGGAATGTCATTAGGAAATCCCAGAGAAGCTAAAGTGGAAGGAGTGCGAGGGCGGCGAGGAAAAGGTGTGTACCCACACACACACCCACCCACACACTCACACTTTTCTACATCTGACAGCAAATCTTCACCGTGTGGTTTCTGAGTGCTCCGTTAAAGCAAGACGACCGCTGCCTGTTTCTGTCGGGGTGGGGAGTCGAGCTGTGTGTGTGTGTGTGTGGAGGGGGGTGTCAACGTGGCCCTCCAGTCTGACCCCACCTGTCAGGCTCACACACCTAAGAGGCAGTTTGCCCCAAGCAAACCACAGGTCATGACTGGAGTTCTTGGAAATGACTTCTGATGGATTGCTCATTGGAAAAACATGGCACCTTCATCATCATCGTCATCATCGTCGTTATCACGAATAAAGGAGATACAGTGGGACCTCTACTTACGAACATCTCTACATGTGAATTTTTCAGGTTATGAAGCGTCTTAACGGGAAAATATTCCTCTTGTCACGAAGGAAATTTCAGAATATGAAGGTCAAAAACGCTACCTGCTGCTACTACTCGCAGCTCGCGGAGTTTAGCGAACGCAAACATGCTTGTAGCTGCTCTGCCATTGGCTATCGCCTAGCATCTTCCTTTTATTTATTGTGGTGTTCGTATGTTTGTCCATTAGATGGCGGTGTTTCCACAAGTGTTAATGTTCGCTGCTAGTAATGACGGCTAATGTAAGATTAGCCTGTAATAAGTTCATTTTGCTCCTGGAGAAGCCTTGCACTGAATTCCTACATTTATTGTGCGGTAATCTAATTTTAACATGTATTTATTTTACCAGTGTTTGATGCTTTTTATGATTTATAAAAAAATGGAACGGATTAGGGCATTTACATGGAAAACGCGTCTCTACTTACTAATGTTCAGGTTACGAAGCAACTTCTGGAACGAATTAAGTTCGTAAGTAAAGGTCCCACTGTAAATCTCATATTTGGAGTGGCTGTTAAAGAATATATTAAATCTAAAGAGCTCAATTTCAAACCAAATGCGGAACTTTTCTCTTCACTAAATCCAAAATTAATCCTGTGACCACCAGCAGAGTTTTACAACCTTTTGAAACAGGAAAAAAAAAGGCATCGGCGTAAGTGAGCGTGCTGTAATCTGGTCTGGATTTCATATTCTTCCTTTTCAAATCTTCATTCTTCATGTTTCATTGAAACAAAATCATCCTGCATCTTTGAGAGCTCTTGCTAGCATGTAGCAAAGGTCAAACAAGACGTTTCGGCTGCGTAAATCACTACTGTCACCGTCCTGAAGGTATCAACTCCTCAACATATATGACCCCCACCAACAGACGGCACCATCTCATATGTCATCCATCCTGTGCTGCCCCACCTGGAGCAACAAGGACCTCCACACGTGGACAGGGCTGGGGGGGGGGGCACAGGCAATAACCCCACTGAGAACAGGAAGAGGAAAGAAATCCTGATTGGATCCAGAACCGCAGATTGTCCAGGCGCCACTGGACGTCAGCAAGGCCCACAGCTGAGGAAGAGCTCCTGCAGTCGTCCACGGAGTCGCTCTCACCACCAGGTTCTGCTCTGGTAGGACCAGAACCATGCGCAGCTCTGCAGCAGACAAAACATCCCGAGACCCAGCTGCATTCGTTCATCACGTGCTGTAATAGGTCAACCAGAAGGGGGCGTATTAACCTGCTGAATAGGCGCTTATCGCCACCTATGGCGAGGAGGGAGACGGCGCCTTCCTGTCAGTAACTCAGGTTTCTCTCTTCTTGCATGTAAACCTGAACACCCAAACATGCCGTAGAAACTTGTTCTTGCTAGTCGACCGACTAAAGACACAGGCGTCCACCTCTGTCCAGGAGTGAAAATCAATCTTAATAACGAAATGATGTCTCACTGTGTGGGGTGATTGTAATCCTTGCTCGAATTGCTAGCACATACTTAGTCGTTGACACATGACTTCACCAAACAACTGATAAACAGGACAGCTAACTGTTAGCATGTGGACTGGGTGTTTGGTGTCTCTGATGCATCAAAGATAACAAACATCATCCAGCCACTTTGACATTTTGCTCTCTTCCAGCGAGTTTCTCTGTCAACATCTTTGTCATCAGACACACCAACCAAGAGGGAGAGCGCTAGCAGCAATCATGCCTCCCTTTCCTCCTCTCCGCACACACACACACACACGCACACACACACACCCACTCACACCACACACACACACGGCAGGACAGCCGATCTGATTCATTTCCTCACTGTCAAGACTGTAAACATGGATAACAACCAGTAACGGAGCAGGATGGAAACAAATATTTAACCATGTGTTCATTTCAACTCTGTGCCACAAACATTTGCGATACACTCACAAAATGTTATCTAATCTTAGTATAACACCCCAGGAACGTTATGGGTTTTCTGAATCTTCACTCCTTGACTCACAAACTCGATGTTACAACAGGCTTCTGAGTAATCCCGAGATCCAAAATACAGAACTCGTGACCACCAATGATCCAGTCAAATATACACATCGCACTGAAGCACCTCCACCAGAGGGTGGGTTAAACCTTCCATCAGTGCCACCCATAAATGTTCGCTATATCACTGAGGACCAGCTCTGTGGTGGGTGTAGTTGACATGCCACAGTTAAATTAGAGGGTAGAAGAAGAACATCTTTAATCGTGGTGAAAGGGGAAATTCATCCTTTTGAGTCACCTTAAATACAGCGCATGTGAGTTTTGCATGTGGAAGGTGTCATGGGTGACGGTCACGCTCAGCATGTCATGGAAAGAGTTTGTTTCAATTGGTAGATCTTGAGACTGAGTTGATAATTGAGGCAGCATTTGAGTGTGTAGGCAGTGATGTGGTGCAAACCTTCTAATGAGAGCATGTTGCTCAGGACGGGTGTAATCAACCCTGCATTGTTCTGTCTATATGGCTGCTTTAACCTCCCACGTATGCTCATTATCTCTCTCTCTGGCTCTGTGTGTGTGTGTGTTGTGTGTTGGGTGGTGTGGTGTGTGTGTGTGGGGGGGGGGGGGGTGAGTTGATTGGCAGCAGCTGTTTAATCAGACAACAAAAATGGTATTTGAGGCAGATGTGTTGTTACCAACAGTGTTCCACACACAAAACCCAGCTAGAGTCCACACCTAGAAATGGGGGGGTGACTGGTGGGTGACTGGGGGGTGACTGGGGGTGACTGGTGGGTGACTGGTGCATGACTGGGGGGTGACTGGTGGGTGACTGGGGGGTGACTGGTGGGTGTGACTGGTGGTGACTGGTGGGTGACTGGGATGTGACTGGTGCTTGACTGGGGGGTGACTGGGGGGTGACTGGTGCTTGACTGGGGGTTGACTGGTGCGTGACTGGTGCTTGACTGGGGGGTGACTGGTGGGTGACTGGGGGGTGACTGGTGCTTGACTGGTGCTTGACTGGGGGGTGACTGGGGTGTGACTGGGGTGTGACTGTGGTGGGTGACTGGTGCTTGACTGGGGGTGACTGGTGGGTGACTGGTGCTTGACTGGTGGGTGACTGGGGGGTGACTGGGGGTGACTGAGGGGTGACTGGTGGGTGACTGGGGGTGACTGGTGCTTGACTGGTGCTTGACTGGGGGTGACTGGGGTGTGACTGGGGTGTGACGGTGGGTGACTGGTGCTTGACTGGGGGGTGACTGGTGGGTGACTGGTGCTTGACTGGTGGGTGACTGGGGAGTGACTGGGGTGTGACTGGTGGGTGACTGGGGAGTGACTGGGGTGTGACTGGTGGGTGACTGGGGGTGACTGGGGAGTGACTGGTGGTTGACTGGGGGGTGACTGGGGTGTGACTGGGGGGTGACTGGTGCTTGACTGGGGGTGACTGGGGGGTGACTGGGGTGTGACTGGTGGGTGACTGGGGGGTGACTGGTGCATGACTGGGGGGTGACTGGGGGTGACTGGACACAAAGGTGCTGTGTGCTGTCCTCTTCATACATGTTCATCATGATGTCCCAGGAAGTCATGGCTGCCACTAGGGTCAAACTGTTTTGGCGTCCCGTTCGGACGCAGCTGCCCAGCGTTAGTAGCTACTTATTGGGGTGGGCTTACACCCAAAAACAACTTATTAGCCTTAAATAATATCACACCAGATGGACCCAAGAAGTGTTTGAGTCATTCCTAGAGACAAAGTGACAGCAGCCAGGGGCAACCAAGATCTCATTAAAGCTAGGCTAACCGCTAACTGTAATAATCCAGCAATTCCAATCCTTTGTCTTACCGACGACTGTTCCCAAGTAAAGATGAAGGTACAGATTGTTAACAAGCATATTGATAGTTGTATCACGGAGATGGCGATAGCATCCCAGCCAGGTGTTGAATTAGCTCTTAGCTCTTCCCTAATCTTCCAGTCTGATGGGACATGAGGTGCCTGAAAGCCGAGAGGGAGTGTGAGCGACTACATTTGGTGCACTGGTGACACTGTTGTTATATGAAGACAACGCTTTACACCTGAAGATTCTTCTGTTTAAGTCTAGACAGAGGTATCAGTGTTAGCAGCTAGCAGAACAGCATCCGGAAAGCTTATTCAGAACAGCTGCTACCTTCAACCACACAATCTGAAGACTCTGCTGCCCACATTTTAGAAGAATGTGGACATTAGAACAACAAAGGCCATAACAGTAGATCAGGGCTAGAAGCCTACAGACCCCGACCCGTCCTCACCTTGGACGCTCAGTCCACCTGTCTCTGCCAGTTTACAGCAGAACCAGAGTAGTCCTGATCAAAGGCATCGAGGCTTCAAAGAAATCTGGTTCTCATAAAAAGAGACCTCAGTGGAAGGCAAAGTCCAAAGACACATAAAACGGTATGGAAATGAGGCCGTTCATTCATTTACCAGAGTTTGGGAAGTTGTGAATTAAGGTGCTAAACTGGTGAAAAAACATGGTTGATTGTTCACCAATGATAGGAATTCTTGAAAAGTGGTTCAGATAACATTTGATCTTCAATAATCCAAATTCCGCCCCACATTTGCTCAGAAAGGGAGGCATTTCCTGTGGTGGCAGAGGTCGAATCCTTCAGGAACGCAACACTTTATTGCACAGAGTATATTTGAAATACAAGCACAGTCAGCAGAGAACTCAGATTGAAAGAGCCGTATGTGGTGTAAGATGAGATAACTCCGACAAACAAGAATATCCAATCTGGGGATCTGACCCCTGGGCGGCCCATGAGATAGCAAATTTGTTCCTCTACCATCCAATATCAAAGAGAAGCTTCTGTTCTGAGCAGTAATGTAACACAGCAGGTCACGTGGGGGAACTCTACCAAAGCCATTCAGTACTCACACAGGCTAAAGCTGGCCTTTGATAGACGAGTGTGACCCTGCTGAGGATGGAATCGCTCCCTAAACCGCCTTTCCTGCTAATCTGATTTCCTTTATTAAACACTGCCCCAAAACGTCCCAAGGTGACGCGTCTCCTATCCTACTGACCCAGTCATCAGAGCTGCGTCTCCACATGTGAAAGCAGTTTGACAGCTCTTGTCCCACCAAATTCCTGTCAGTACTCCGAGGAACGCTTTGGTCTTTCAAAGGAGACAACGATTCTCGTTTGAAGACACTTTTTCCAGAACAACATTCGCTCAACCCCCATTAAAGGCTGCAGGTCAACAGGCGAAAATGGTCAGTTTTGATGTGTGACTGAAATATATAATGACATTAATTTATCCACCCATCCATCCATCCATCCCTCCCTCCCTCCCTCCATCCATCCCTCCTCCCCTCACCCATCCATCCATCCACCATCCCTCCATCCATACCTACTCCCTCCCTCCCTCCATCCCTCCATCCATCCATCCACCCCCCCATCCCCCTCCCTCCCTCCATCCCATTTGATTGCATCCCTCTTCTCCCTCATGGAGCCTCATCAGCAGGCTCCATGAGAGCCACAGGTGTGGTGCTTCCCTCTGCCAGGAACAAGCCAGCCTGCGTTGACTTCTATTGTGAGAGCTCAGGTGGAGCTGGAGCCAACAGGGCTTCTATTGATTACCTGTGACAGGAACCTTTTCAGGAGCTTCGGAGATCCGTGTTTCTTCAGTGGATGACAGGATGCAGCTATTGTTGCTACAGCCTGCTGCTGTGTTTGGAGGAGCAAGAGTGGTTCCTGCAGCTCTCACTGCTTTGGTTGTGGGTTCATTCTAGTAGGAATTAGTGGGAATTTCTGGAATTCAAACTTAACAGTCAATGAAAAAATGGGGGGAAAATTTTAGACATAACTAAATTTATGGGAAATAAAAAAAAAATCATCTTAAGAGCCTCCGAACTGCCAACACACATTAGAGAGAAATAAAGACAATTGACTTTATTTGCTATGTTGCGTTCCATTAATGTTCCAGCTATACGGAGTTTGAGTTTGTTAAGGTTTAGTTTGACCAGGACTGAATGCAGACAGGAAACAGCCAACTAGGTCTCCAAAGGGTTAATTGAAAACACAAAGAAGCCTCGGGCACTGCTGTGTGTGTGTGTGTGTGTGTGTGTGTGTGTGTGGTGTGTGTGTGGTGGTGTGTGGTGTGTGTGTGTGTGTGTGTGTACGTGCACACCAAATGTCATGTCAGTGGAACTCAGGAGTGGAAACACAGTTTTTCCAAACACTGACTGGCTGGCTTGAAGGACACATCTTAAATCTCCCATCCAGGTGTTTGTAGACGCAGAATGACCACTTTTATTGGTCAGATAGTCTCTCAGAGAATGGAACTCCCTGGTGGTCCGTTACTGGTCGACGTCTGGATGACTGACCCCATCATGCTGGGGTGAATTCCACACGTCCACGGCTCATCAGAAGACTCCAAACATCCTCCAACTCGCAGGCCTGACCTCTCCGAGGCTACTCTCATCTACATACTGTATCTGCTGAGGGTACGAACTCGGCAGCTCCTGGACACATGAGACACGTACAAATATAATCACACATCAAACCACCGAATCCGGGGTAAAAAGGCTTTTCTTTGCAGACGGCGGGTAAAAATGACATCTAAAGAGCCAAATTTTGACGTGTTAAAGCTTAACGGGGCCAACATGAATTAAAACGTACAGTCCATCGAAAAGATTTATAACCTTTTTCTGACTATTTAGATGCAACTATCTTAAAGAAAAGGGCTTCTTTTCATCTAAAATGATCAATATTGATGCCAGACAGACATTTTGCAGG